>NW_028258316.1:4800000-4952241 GCF_053883595.1 Heterocephalus glaber | reverse complement strand
ACATTGTAGGTATACAACACAATTACATTTCTCATTGGGAATTATACCTTTACATAATGGATCTTGGTTCTTATTTTTTCCCCATTCCTAGCCCTCCCTTCACCCCCTCCACCCTTCCCTATTTACAGCTATTTTCTTAGTGGTTACTTTGGCGTATGGTTTGAACATCCCCTGTGATTCATATGTTAGAAACTTGATGCTCCGTTGTCTTGGTGTTGGGAGGTGTGGCCTAGTCGGAGGGGTTGGGCCATGGGGTGCCATCCTCTGGGGGAGCTCAGGCCATTGTTGTGGGAATGGGTCTGCCACTGGGGAAGCAGGTTACTTGTGAAAGGTTGAATCGGTCCCCCTTTTTCTCGCTCTCTACCCCTTTCTCCGTCATCCTCTGTGTCCTTCTCTGTCCTTCTACATGGATGACACAGCAAGTAGACTCTCACCAGCTCTCGACTTCTCAATCTGGACTTCCTAGCCTACCAACTTATGAAAGATAAATGCTTTATAAATTGCCCACTCTCTTGTGTTCTGTCACAACAGCACAAAATGGACAAGGACCATGGGGATAGCTGGGCGCGGTGGCATGCACACATATTCCCAGCTACTTGGGAGGCTGAGGCAGAAAGATCACTTGAACCCTGGAGTGTGAGGCCAGTTTGGGCAACACAGTGAGACCCTGACTTGAAAAACAAGAACATGGGGATTACATTAGCCTCCTTATAACACTCTAACTGGATCTATATCATCTTTACCCCAATAATGTGACAATTCTGCCTCTTTGTATCTCTGTCCCAGTTCTTTTTAGCTGTTGATTTCACAGAATTACACTTTATATATTGTGTGTCCAAAGCATAAACTACATTTTTTTTTTTGGTACTGGGGATCAAACTTGGGTCCTTGCATTTGTGAGGCAGGCAGCGGAACCACTGAGCTAAATCCCCGGCCCCCATAAACTACATTTTTAAGAAATGTGTTAGTCTCAAATTACATAGAAACACAAAGTAGAGTTCCAAACAGTTGACAGTACCAGCTTTTACAGTCGCCCGTATTTGCCTTTACTGAGCTCTATTTCATCACATGCTTTCAGGTTACTGTACGCTGTCCTTTCATTCCAGCTTCAGGACCCCCTTCCACATCTGACCGCACAGCTCTCAGGGTAACAAGTCTGAGGACATCCTAATTCTTCCCTGTATCTGCGAGATACAGGCTTCTTGTTGTCAGCATGGTGAATACTTCAGCCCACCGCCCCTGCCCTGGAGTTTGTAGTGAGAAGCCTGCTGATGATCCTGTCAAGGGTCCCTTGTAGGTGACAAGCTGCTTCTCATGCTGCTTTCAGTCTTGTCTTTGCTTTTGACACCTTGGCTGGAAGGAGTCCTGTGTGGGTCTCTGGGTTCCTTCTACTTAAAGTTCTCTGAGCTTCTTGGGTGTCGTGTCTTTCATCAGATTTGTGGAGTTTGGGGCCACTGTTTCATTAGGTAATCCCTTTGTCTCTCTCTTCCCCTTCTGGGACTCCTGCAGTACCTGTAGTGACCCACATGATGGTGTTCTACGGGTCCCTTCCGCTCCTCAGTCATTTTTCTTTCTGTTCCTTGGATTCAGTAATTTCCATTGTCCTACCTTCCACTGAGTTTACATGCAGTAAAATTTACCCTTTTAATGTACAGACATTGCATATAGTCACGTAGCTACCACCACACTTGAGATATAGAACCTCTCCATGACCCCCACACTTCCTTCATCTTTTGTTGTCAACCCATCCTCCCAGCCCTGGCAACTGCTGCTCAGTTTCCTGTCCTTAGAATTTTGCCTATTGCAAATATCATATGAATAATTATAAAATATACAGCCTTTTGAGTCAGAATCCATTCAACAGTCATCCTTGCAGTTGCACGCAAAGATTTATTCTCTTTCATTGCTGAGTAATGTTCCCCAATATGGATATCCCACAGTGTATTTATCCATTCATCCACTGAAGTATATTTGAATTGTTTCCACTTTTTTGTGATTGTGAATAAATCCCCTATAAACTTTCACACACAGCTTTTTGGGTAAATAATTAGGAGTGGAATTGCTAAGTCCTATATAACTGTAGGCTTAACTTTTGAGAAGCTGTCACACTCTTATGGAGGTTACTATTTTGCATTCCCACCAGCAGTTCCTCCCGCTTTGCATTCCCATCAGTTGTTCCACATTCTTACCAGCATGGTATTTTCTCTCATTTGGTGAATTGTGTTTTCACTCTCTTGACGGGGTCTTTAGAAAAAAAGTTGTAAATTTCTTTTTTTTGGTACCAGGGATTGAACTCAGGTCCTTGAGCCTGCACAGCAGGCGGCAAAACCACCGAGCTAAATCCCCGGCCCCAGAAAGTTGTAAATTTTAACAAAGCCCAGTTTATCAGTTATTTCTCTGAAGGTTTCAGAAATTTTATGTTTGTATGTAACTTGTAGGCTTATAATCCATTTTGCATTAAATTTTGTACATTGTGTAGGTGTTAATCTAGAATCATCATTTTGCACGTGGGTGTCTGGTGTTCCAGCACTGTTTGTTCCAACAACCTCCCTTCTCCCACTGAGCTCCTTCACACCTCTGTGGGGATCAGTTCAGCATGCGTGTGAGCTCACTTGTGTGTTCTTAGCTGACTGCTCAGTTCTAGAAGGAGAACGGTAAAAGGAAGTACTCCCCACTTCTCTGCATTACTGCCTGTCCCAGTCCATGGTGGACTGCAGACTAGGTCACTTACCATGACAGAAGTTGGCTTTGACTCAGGGCAGCCCTGGAGGCTGGGAAGCCCAGGATCAAGAGGCTGGCATCTGGCAAGGAGCTTCTCGCTGTGCCATCCTGGTGGAAGTCAAGAGGGAGAGGGAGCAAGGGGGGTGGGGCTCGTGCCCTTGTATAGAATCAGTGTCCATCCATCCCAGAGGGCAGGGCCTCATGACCCCGACACCTCCACCTCAGAGGCTGTTGTCCTGAGGCTTAATTTTCCAGCACAGGCCCTGGGGATACATTCAGACCACAGCACCCAGTTCTACCCCAGGAACCTCTTCCTGATGCCTTTAGCACAATCAGCCTCTTCCCCAGACCCCAGGACATTGAATTTTTCTTGCCTGTGTGATTCTTTCCTTCTCCCTGTCATCTCTCGGCACTGTGTGTCCCTGCGGGCAGGGAAATGTCTCCTCAGTTCTTACCATCTCTGTCACCACTGCCTCCAGAACATCTGTTGAACGAACACACCATTCCCAAGTCTGTGATGACGATGCAGGAATTTTATAAGGGCCATGTGAGTCAGATGGAACCAAGAAGTGATGAAAAACCCAGTGTTCTTTAAAGAAGAACTGCTACTAACACTGCTGGAGTCTGCTGTTTCTCGAGGCGAGGCTGGCGAGGCGAGGCTGGCGGGGCATGCGACACGGGCTTGTTTCCTCGTTACTGGGATCTCAGCTGCAGAGAAGGCCTGGAGTCTCTGCTTCCCGTCTTTTTTTTTTTTTTTGGTATGGGAGATCAAACTCGGGACCTTGCGCTTGCTTTCGAGGCAGGCAGCGGAACCACTGAGCTAAATCCCCGGCCCCTGCTTCCTGTCTTTTGTGACTCCTCCTCCGTGGGCTTCACTCACTGCCCCTTTATGGAGGATGAGCTCCTTCCCTTCCCTTTCCCCTGGTTGCTTTGGAGAGCAAACAAGAAAATGACAGGGAAAGGGCGGCACGGTGTTGAGAATCGTTGGTGGATTTTTGTGATTCTTTTGTTTATTATAAGCTTACCACTCATGAAATAGTTGTTGTTAATTAATCTCAAATATTTAACTATCTCCTTCTCAGCACTTTGGAGACATAATATGTACTACCTAGACATTTTCCTCAGTAGATCTTAAATATTCTAAACATTTTGACCTCAACTAATTCACTGAGCCGCAGTGTCCATGACCAGTGGGGCCTGCAAGATGCTGGCGGGGCCATGGTTAGCGTGGGAGTCCTCAGTGCCTCTGTGGAGCTGCAGGTGCTGTTGAGAGTGTCCAGTGCAGGCTGTGGCTGTGTGCTGTGCCTGTGACCCCATGTCCTTGTCATCCCCCGGAGCTCTGTCTCCCCACTCCTACTGTCTGATGGCCTTGTTTCTGTGTGGACTGCCCTGCCCTACACACCCCTTACCAGAATCCCATGGTGTGGGGCACAGGGACAGGTATCAGCATTGGGTGGAAGAGTTTGATGTTGATTCTTCCCAGAACTGGTACAACTCTCCCATTAGAAAAATCTCTAAGTAAGCCAAGTCAAGTATCAGCAACAGGAGTAGCTTGATTTTTTAAAATTATTTTTCTGGTCTTGGGTATTAACCTAGGGATTCATACACAAGTGCTGTACACTAAGCTACATCTCTAGTCCTTTTAAAATTTTTGAATTCTAAGGCAAGGTTTTTCTGAGTTGCCTAGGCTGACCTCGAACTTGTAGCCCTCCTGCCTCAGCCTCTCGAGGAGCTGGGATTAGAGGTGAGCACCACCACGCGCTGCCATGGATTGGTGTCTTTATCTTCACAGCCTGGAATCCAGGAGGCACACTGGGAGCCTTTCTAATCTTTTGTCTTGTCCATTGTTTGATATCCAATTAGAAAAGGAGCTCAAAATCATAGAACACATTGCTTTTTTTCACTTTTATTAGCAGCTTCAGTGAGGTATAATTTACATGCCATAAAACGTACCATTTTATTGTATGATTCACTGTAAACTTATAGTGTGCACCAGGACCGCACTCTATTTTCAGAGCAGCTCCATCATCCCCAGAGGATCCCGGTGTCCCTCCGCAGTCAGGCCTGCTCCCGCCCCCAGCCCCGAGCAGCCCTTCATTTGCTGTCATAGATGCATCTTGTCTGCATGTTTCCTATGAACAGGGTTTTATGCAAAATGTGACCTTCTGTGACCAGCTTTCTCTCTGCATTGCGTCTGTGTTGACACGCATCAGTACCTCACTCCCTTTGACTGTTGCATATTATTCCATTGGTTAAATGTCCATTTTGTTCATTTACCAGTTGAGTTTGGATTATTTCCAGTTAGGGGCCATTGTGCATAATGCTGCTGTAGACATTGACGTGCAAGTCTTTGTGTTGATATGTTTTCATTTCTCCTGGGTAGGTTCTTAGGACTAGAATTGCTGGGTCTTATAGTAAGTTTTGTGTTTAACTTTTTAAGAAACTGGCAAACTGTTTCATAAAGTGACCGTATACTCCCTCCAGCAAGGTATGAATGTTCCCATTTCCCATTTCTCTTCCTAACACTCGGTTGTGTGTGTTGTTTCATTATAGCCTAGCCACTGCTGGATTTGAAGTAGTATCTCATTGTGATTTTAATCTCCATTTAGTGGTACCTCAGTTCACTAACTTCATTCTTTCCATGATTCTGCACAAACTGAACTAGACAAGAACCAAATCAAATGACCCCCATAAGGTCGACATTGAACCTAACCATTGAATTTGATTCTCTTCCAACTTGGTTTGTGACCAGAATCATGGAAAGAATCAAGTTCATGAACCACACCACTTTACTTCTTTGGTGGTCATGCCAAAGAAGATGGGAGCACCTGCCGTTCCTTTTATGAACCTGACCCCGCAGTTGCACGCAACACTTTTGCACACAACGTGTTGTCGAGAACTTAGTCACATGGGAATGCCTAGCTCCAAGAGAGGCTGGCGACTGTTGTCTTTTTTCTGGGATGATGTGTCTCCAACACTTAAGGGTTAAGGCCTAAAACTAAGGGTGAGGGCAGGCAAGGAGAACAGATGTTGAAGATTATTGTAGGCTTGGGGCTTTCTACAACTAGTCTGTGTGGGATTTCCATTCAGTTTTCATCAGGGAAAGTCTAGCTCAGTGATGGTGAACCTTTTAGAGACGAGCCCCTAAACTGTAACCCAAAACCCACTTATTTATTGCAGAGTGCCAACACTGCAATTAAACCTGAATGCTGAGGTTTTAGTTTAGAAAAAACAACTCATACATCAACATCTTTTGTCTTAAAAGAAAAACAATACATATGCCATAGGTTCGCCACTGTCAACCTAAACCTTGTGAGCCATTAATTTTACTGTTGTTTTAGAATTGCACCAGTGTTCTTCATAGAAATAGCCACAAACACGGAGTATTATTGCCCATTGTATTGAGTTCTCCAGAGATATGGAACCAGAAGTGGTCATCCCCCTGTAATACTGACATCCCATATCCCCTCTGGTCTACGAAGAGGGCTATTAGAAGCCACTGGCTCCTATGATCACAGAGGCCCAGGGAGCCTGGAGTCTGAAGGCCCAGGAGCACCAAGGGCAGGAGGTGGATGTCCCTGCTTGGGTGGTCAGGCAGAGGGAGGGCCAGGGTAGCCTTCCTGCCTCTGCCTTCGTGTTCTGCTCAGGCCCTCACCGGTTTGGAGGTGCCCACCCAAAGCTGGGGAGGCCCTGTGCCTGGGCAGCCCACAATCCCAGTGCTCATCTCTTCTGGGAACACCCTCACTCGCCTCCCTGGAGCTAATCCGCTGTCAGGACACCAACATGCGATGCACCGTCCAGTTAGGGAACGTGCACATGACTGGAGAGTGACTGGTTTCCTTGCTGAGCGTAGATCCGCCCCGGCTGATAAGGAGAGTGGTGAAGCAGGGTTCTGTTTGGCACTTTCCTCTGCCCTCAGCGCTGCCTCCAGACAGCACCCTCTCCAGCTGGGCTGTGGCCCCCTCTCCCAGTTTAGGATGCAGTGCAGCCTCCAACTGCCAAGTCTGCTGCTGTAAGGAAGAGGAAGAGCCCGCCGAATTTTCTCAGTGTAGGGAAGAACTCTCCTGATTGCGTTTGTCCCCTGGTGTGTTTAAAACCTTGACAACAAAACAAATTAGTTCCGAACATTTGAAGAAGCAAACACAAACTCTTCTTTAGCACCGCATTTCCAGGGTTCCAAGCTTTGGTAACAATTACCAGGAACTTGGCTTTCCTCGGGACAGCCCTGGCCACTGAGGACCCCAGTACGGAGGAGTCCTGTACTTTCACAGCTGCCCGGGGACAGCTTGGGTAAACCTCAGCTACTCCAGGCCTCCTAATCCCTGCTGGGTTCTACACTGTGGGGAGGTTCAGACAACTGTTTTCTTTCCCTTGCAGCCCTCTCTCCACTCCCCTGCAGCTGCCTGCTCCCCCACCCCCATGGTAACGTGATCTCCCTGGCCTGCTCGCTCCTTGTGGATTCTTTTAGTCTTAGAGAAAGAGAGGGAAAAGATTAACCCTTAGATACCAATTCGGAGTTAACAAAACCTCAGGGAGCCAAGCTCAGTGCTGGTGTTGGAAGCCCAAGGGAGACGGAATGTTAGTAACCAGCACGAGGACGTGATCAGCTGTTTCTACTTAGTATGCCCCAGTTTAGTTATTAGAAGTCTTATTACACAGATAATTGTTTTTGAAGGCTATAGGTTTTTCACGACCTTGCTTTTATAAAATTGCAATGAAGTTGTGACATTGCTATTTTTGATGTTATACATATCTTAATCTGTATTTGGTATTCAGATTAGAAGCAAACAACACTTTTAGTGATTGAAATTAAATTTGGCACATACTGTAAAAGTTAACCAAAACAAAAGGACAAAGACATTTCCTAAAAACATGTAACATCTCTTTACGTTGAATTCAGGAACTTAAGAGTTTAATAAGAATATCCCAAACTATTTTTGTTTAATAATATCTGTTTATAATTAAGCTTTAAGATGCACTGTTGTAACTGGATTTAAGAATTTGGAGTTTGGTTATTCATTTCTTCATCAGCAGCAAAATTTTAAGATTTGAGACCTGTTGTTTTCAACAAATTTTATTTACTTATTTTTGTTTGTTTTTTGAGACAAGGTCTCACTATGTAGTTCAAGCTGACCTTAAACTCACTATGTAGCCCAGGCTGGCCTGGAACTTGTGACCCTCCTGCCTCAGCCTCCTGAGTGCTCAGGGATTACAGGCCTGCGCCACCATGTCCAGCTGCAACAAATTTTAAAGAGCTTTTCAGCCTAGTACCTAAAACTTGTCTGTTCGTTCTTAATTATGGGTTTCTCTACTGGATGTCCATGTAATGGGAAAAAAATTGAATGAGGAGATTTAGAGATCTGGGTTCTTCTCCTGGCTCTGCTACTCACCTGCTGTGTGACCTAGTTGTTATTTAACCTGTCTGTGCTCCAGTTCTGTCGTCTGTTAGATGGACTAAATAGATTCTGATTAAAAATGATAAATGTTTGGGGCCGGGGATTTAGCTCAGTGGCACCACGCAAGGTCCTAAGTTCGATCCCTGGTACTGCAAAAAAAAAAAAAAAAAGATTAATGTTTGAAGGTGTATATTTAACTCCATCCCTCAGCCCCACTGAAACGACAGAACGATTTGTTTTGTTTTGGTACTGGGGATCAAACTCGGGTCCTTGCACTTGCGCAGCAGGCGGTGAAACCACTGAGCTAAATCCCTGGCTCCAGAAAGATTTTTTAAAAGTAGAGATGCATAAGGGCAAAGGTAACCCAAAAGAAGACGGTAATGGACAAGAAACGAAGGCATGCTCTTGTAACTGGATCACAGTCAAGGGTGCTCGGAGTGGAAATGAGGATTCGAAGCCTCACTTCTGAGAGAAAGCCAGTGTGCTTCTGAGAACCTCAGAAGCTCAGAAGCCGGAGGCTTTGGTACCACAGAAAGCAGGGTGAGGCTGTGGCTGACTCCAGGGGATCACCTGCCATCCAGTAAAAGGATGCTTAGAATCTCGGAGCTGCTCCCCAACCCTGCACAGCCAGATGGCCACCTCTCACCTCCATGAGACTAGGGAAGACTAGAAAGTGTCCCATAAAGGCTCTGGGAGCAGGAACCGCACCCTAAGATGGGATGGGTCCAGGTAAGCCAGCAGCTGAAAATAGCAGGCAAGAGATTTGGGTTTGTTAGAGTCTGCATACTGAGTAACAAGATTCTCAGACCTCTCTGTATCTGCTAGCCAGGCCCCTTCCAGAGCAGATTGAAATATTCTTTTCTAGGGAGAAAAACCCGAATGATCCTGTGGAAAGCCCTCCAGACACCCGCACTTTTGGGGTTCTCTTAATGAACAGGCACACTCGCTATCTCTCATCAAAGCCTGCCAGGCTCCATGCCCCTGCCATGCTGAGAACTGAGCTTTTTAGTTCCTCACTCGTGTATAATGAATCGACAGCCACACTTCCCTAGACACTGGAGAAATATCCAACATGATTAAGAGTGAAGCAAACACACAGAAAAAAGGAACTTGGTGGAAATAAAGATAGCAGGAAACACAAGGAGTTCAAAAGAACTATTCTTTGCTGTTGACAGAGCCTCAGATACTGCAAACATCAAACAACGAAATGCTACTGAAAACAGTAACAATCACAATAAGGACAAATTCTTTACTATTGAAAATATAGCCAAAATTTAAAATTCTATATAAGACTTGAAAAATGGTCTGTCTCAGAATGTAGAACATAGAGACAAAGATAGGGACAGTAAGAAAGAACAGGTAAGAAAATGAGATGCTTGGTTCCAGAGCTTCAAAAGCCATCTGGTAGGAATTCTAAAAGTGAATAATAATGATGATGATGATGATGATGGTGGTGATGATGGTAAATGGTGGAGAGGTTAGACAACAAGTACAAGAGAGATTTTCAGTTTGAGGAAATGTGTTCCTGAACTAATGACTTAAACCTTTGAACTAGATGTGTCCCCTGAGTGCTCAGCATAATATATGAAAAAGACTCACTCTGAGCCATATCATTGTGAAAGTTTAGAACAAAGCAAGCCATTTATTAAGGATTAGGACTCAGAACAGGATTGCGTTTCTAAATGACAACACAGAAAGTTGAAAATAATGGAGAAATGTCTTGAAAATTCAACTTGGGAAACTTATTTTCAACCTAGGATTCTATACCCAGCTAAACTGTCAAGGTAGAGACAGGTAGTTTTAGACATGTGTACCCCCAATCCACACCCCCTTGGAAGTACTGGATGATGAATTCTAATAAAGTATTTAAGTAGGTCAATAAATAGAATTGAGACTATTTTTGAAGTGTTTTAGCATTTGGAAAAAATATCAGTAGGTTTTTGAAAAATCTTTGAAGTATTTGGGGGGGAAAATTATGGTAGCTACACAGAAGACTAATAGAAGGTAATCAATATCTCCAGGATAAACAAAGTTGTATGATAAAGGAAACATACATAGAGTATTATTGGCAGAGCCGTGAACAATATTTACATTGTCATAACAAGGTAAACATCAACTACTGGTTTAACCAAAAGTGTGATTTCACAGTTTGGGGAGGTTGGGGATGACGACAGTATAATGCTACTATAATAAGTTAGTAGACATAAAGCTTATGGATCCAAAAACAGCAAGATGTGGATATTAGTTGGAAATCCAGAGGAGGCTGCCTCTGGGGAAACAGGCGAGTGGGACTGCTGGTTTATGTTATAAGACTCTTAGAAGACTATTTTTAGTCTTTTTTTACAAGACTATTAGGAGACTTTTAGTGTGGTTTGATTTCTAGCCATGTGTATATATTACTTTGATTGAAAATAAAAATTAATTAAACAGCAACATGGGCATGCTGATACTTTGCTCCATCTGGGAAAAACTAAAGTCGTTATACAGAGATTTTCTGAAAAGTAGATCTACTCTCAAGCAGTTCACATTTGGCCTCCAGCTGAGAGTGCAGCCTTGGAAATCCCATGGGGACAGGACAGTCCTGTCATAGGCAGGGCCCTCGCCAGTGCAGCCTGCACTGGGAAGATGTGGAGGGAATGAGGCTGGTGTTTTGCTGCAAAGTCTGTCGCAGACCTGGGCCTAGGATGAAGGGTGGGGGTCTGTGACATTGGAGGGGGCCACTTCTAACCGTAGCTAGTGTTTCTTTCCCTCAGAAAATAAATTGATTTCCTTGTCCCTTGGAAAAAGCTCCAAATACATGCCCTCAGCTTGTACCTTTTGGAGCCGTTTTCACATATCATAGTTGTTCTTTTGAGCCCTTGACTTAGTCCTGGTAACTCGAAGACAGGAACTCAGACCATCACCCGCCAGGGTAAGCGTCCTTCTTTGGAGGTAAGAAGAGTGGTATGCGTGGGCCACCTCCATACTGTTTCTAATCTTCAGAACTGAGTGAGACAGCCACTCTTCTGACCACCTCCCAAGTCCCAGGCGAGCAGGTGGAGCTCTTACAGGTACTGCTCGGCATGGCCAGGCTGGGCCTCAGAATGCAGCTTGTGTGATGTCGCAGCTCAGCCAACCCCACTCTGGTCTCCCCTGTTGCTTGGTTTGCCCAGGGCAGAGTTACCAGGCCTCAGTGACCCGTGACTCGTGACCAACCAGTGGTGCCATCCATTTCTTAATTGTAAGATTAAAGTGCTTATACAGAGGCAAAATGATAGAACTGATAGACTCTCTCTCAAGTGTCCTGTCCTTTAGTTGGACAGACGCAGGGGAATGCGGCAAGCTTTGCAGAGTCAGAGGCAGTGGGGTTTGTGGGCCTGCGCACGTGAAATCACACACGCGTGCCGCAAAGGGATAGGCTGGGCTGGAAACTGAAGGGCTCCATTGCCCGGGGTCACCTGGTTGTGGGTGTCCCAACCAGACCTCCTGCCGGATTCACCCATCCCCCTTCCACCGCACTGCCACCTCAGACTTCCTGCTCTGTCTAAGTAGATCTGCATCCTGTGTCTCCTCCCCTGCCTCACCGCCGTGGTAGGTGCCTGCTGTAATTTTTTTTTAGGAGGACTGAACTCTATATTATAAAAATCTCTTAAAATCTTAAGAGAAGAGTCCTCTTTTAGTAACTTGTTTAGTAGCATTCTTAGGTTCAGAAATTGCTTTCAAATGATTGAATTTTAGAAATAGCAATTCCTGTTTGTCCTCTTCCCAGTGAAAACAAGGAGCAGACATTCCTTCTTCCAAAGCAGCAGTCTCTCCTGGGTCCCCACCCATATCTGACAGGCTGGGGCCACAAACCCGCACCCAGGCAGGCACCCCAGGCTGCTCACAGCAGTCCTCGGGCCATACTCTCAGAAACACTGATCAGCACTTTAGTAAGGCTCCGTCACTCCTCTCTGCCCACTCTGGGCGCGGGGATGCTGGGTCCTGGGCCCAGGGCCTCAAGCATGCTCTGCAAGCACCTTACCACTGAGCTACATCCCCGGCTCTAAAATACTGTTAAAAAGCTTTAATGCCCTGAGTTATTTTTCTTTTCTTTCTCTCTCTCTCTCTCTCTCTTTTTCTTTCTTTTCTTCTTTCTTTCTTTCTGTGCCAGGGATCAAACTCAGATCCTTGTGCTTGCACAGCAGGTGATGAAACCACTGAGCTAAATCCCCAGCCCTGAGTTATTTTTCTTTTAAGACATAATTTCCCAAGCTGTTGGTTTTTTTCTCTTCCTCTGATCTTGATCATATTATCCCTCTTCCACTTAAGTTGGAAGTTTTGTGCCATTTTGGAAATCCAGGGCCTTTCCATCTTACTATTTCCCACCTGTGTGGATTTCTCTTCTTATCCTCCCTCTTTTCCTTACCTGTGAAATTGAACTTTACAGAATTCATAGGATTGTTGTGAGGCACATGAGTGCCCGGAACATACAGGATGCCCATTAAAAGACTTCTTTTACCAAACTGAATGCAACATAGCCAGCAAGTCAGGTCACGATCTTTTAAATATCTGCTGGGTTTTTTTTCTTTTTCTCTTTATTTTTTATTTTTTATTTATTTGTTTATTTTTTTGGTACTGGCGATCGAACTCGGGACCTTTCGCTTGTAAGGCAGGCGCAGGAACCACTGAGCTAAATCCCCGGCCCTCTCTTTATTTTTAAGTTAATGGATTTTAGGTTTTAAGTTCGTTAGAAAAATCCTTCCCTCTGGTGAGTGTGTTGAGATTATGCTTGTACACAGTGCTTTTTTTATCTTGCCAATGAGTTTCAAAGACAGCAAAAGCTATATCTGGAAAGAACAGTCCCAGTATGATATGGTAGAATGCATTTTGGCAATATCTTCGATTTGTATTGCCATTAATTCAGAGCGTTTTGTCAGACCTGCTGATGTATGCTTTTATATCTAAATTTTAAACGATTTGGACACAGTTTATAAGCATTACTCATTTTTAAGAGGATAAGTTCACTTTACACTTAAAGGGCAGAATATTAGTAATAGTCATTAGCTTTTAAAAATAAACTCATATCCCTACATAAAGTAAAGCACATGTGAATAAATATCTGGGTCTGAATTAATGGTTAGTATTCAAGGATATGGTTAGAATTTCAAAAATGCCTATTAATGTGTAATTCTTGGCATTAAACTGCCAGTCTGAATATAGCCCTTTACTCTGAAATGCTATACAATGACAGATTTTTTTAGTCTGATCCAAGGCCCTTAAACTTTCCAAAATGGCAGCAAAACAGACACGTACTGCATTTTTTAGTTTGTTTGTATTGGTGGCACCCTTTTTGAGTATTATTCTTGGCAATACTGTACTGTTACATGTTATTCAAAACAATGCTAAACAAATTAGCAGCCATTCCTCACGGGGTGGCTAGCAGGACAGTGTCTCCCACGACCTAGAAAGCATCCAGCGTCTGTGCACTTGTCACCTGTGGCCCCATCATCATCATCATCATCATCATCATCATCATCATCATCATCCTGTGTCTCCAGGTGATGGGATCAGCATGTATCCCTCACAGTGCCTTCTTGGGCCCTCATGAGGCCTTGACCTGGTTCCAGACACCCGGGTTAAGGCAATGGCGTCCTGACTGAGCCATCCTTGTGCTGTCACTAGGCATATCCAGGCTGACCTTGAATTTCAATGTGCTGTGCTGGCAGACCTCAGTGAAGACTTATGCTTAGCCATTCCTGGTGTACTGGAGCCAGACAGGCTTTTGCCATTACAGGATAGGCTATCGGGTAGCCAAGGGCTCTTAACCCAGGCTTTCTCTGGAACACCTGATGAAGACCTTAGTTATTTGGTCAAAGACAAATCCAATGCTTTAATCTACCTGAAAGATAGATTCTTGGTGGGAAGGTGCAGCCTGATCCACTGGTCAGGAGCCTGACCTTAGAGGCAGGCAGACCTGGGCTGAGTCCACTTCTGTCCAACCGCACCTCTGGTACTGGGGATTGAACCCAGGCCCTTAACATTGAGCTACATCCCCAGCCCTTTTTATTTTTTGAGACAGGCTTTCACTAAGTGAACTAAGTTGCCCAAGCTGGGCTAGAACTTGGGATTCTCCTGCCCCAGCCTCCAAGTGCTAGGGTTACAAGTGTGTACGAACCACCATGCCCAGCTTGAGCATTGTTTTTTTACATGGGGTCCACATTGTTTCCCACTGATCTAGGTCTCTGGGCTCATGTCAGAAACACATTACTGCAGTGGTTGCTACTTAATGTTCTAATATTGTTTGCAATAACTCCTAATCCGAGTTTTAAAAAGATTTGAGCCCAGCCCAGCAGTGCAGTGGATTTTAAACAGCGGTACCCGGGCACTCACTGCAGAAGGGAGAAAGTCATCTGTTGGGGAAAGTGAAGCGAGGGTGGGTGCAGTCCCGGTTTGAACGGTGTCCACGGCCAGATGGACGACGTGTGACCAGCGCGGTTGCCATGTGGGTTCTGGCTCTGTGGCTCTTCATTCCTCAGACCCCCACTGCCTCAATCACTGCACACTCGCAGAATAAAAACGAGACCGGTGTCGGTCATTCCAGAGGGATTTGCACGTTCACCAACATTCTCCGAACCCAGGACTCGCGTGGCACTGTGCCCGGGCCCCGTGGGAGTGGTGCAGGTTGGGGATGTCGCGTGCCACGGTGCAGATGCATGGGGCATAGAAGAGGTGCGGATCCAGGCCTCGGTGCCCAGGGGTCTGGTGTTTGCCCGGCTCCCAGCGCCCAGAGGGAAGCCCCACGGCGGGCGGGCGTGAGCGCGGCGCGGCCAGGAGGGGGTTAAGCGAGCTGCGGCCGGGCGGGCCGGGGCGGGGCTGCTGGCGGCGTCGCGCGGGCCCTTTGTTACCAGGCGTCCGTCCCGCGGGCGGCGCTGAGCACGGGCTGGCGGGGCCGGGGCGGGGGCGAGCGCGGGCCGAGCCGGGCCGGAGCCGGGCGCCGCAGCCCGACGCCGCCGGCGCGGGAAGATGTTGGAGATCTGCTTGAAGCTGGTGGGCTGCAAATCCAAGAAGGGGCTGTCCTCGTCCTCCAGCTGCTACCTGGAAGGTAGGCGCGGAGCCACCCGGGCGCCCGGGGTCCCGGACCCGCACCGCGCTGCCCCTTCCCGCGGCCCGCTAGGCCCCGCTTTTTCCCCTCTTCTTTCCCTCTCCCTCTTTCCCTCTCTCTCCTGCCTTCTCTTCGTTTCCCCGGCTCTCAGACCCACCCTGGAGAGCCCACCTCCCTGTGGCCGTGTGTCACTGGGCCCCCGCGCTGCGACTCTCCCCGAGAAAGTTTAAGAAAGCAGCTCCACCAGCCCTGACGGCCTTGCGAGCCCACGTTGTGGAATTTCCACTGTTAGTTGGGAATCGTGTGTCAAAAAGGTCGGCCGTGTCTGTGAAAACATACGATTTCCATTAAGTATCGTGTACAGAGGGAGCAGGGCTCTACCATTTATGGATACAGTTTCGAGTATTCTCCTGCCCTCCCCCATTCCACCCCGAGGTTTCTGCAGACCACGAATCGGCCCTAGGAGCCCTCTCTTTTCTAGGGGAGAGAGAGAAGTCACTTAGGGGAGGGCTTCTGTGAAGGCCACTCCACAAAGCTTGCAGCCGGGCCTTTTGCTTTGCCTGTTTTCTGCCTGCTCTCCTCATTCTATTTCGAGTTTCAGTTTACTCCGTTATTAGACTTTCGTTTTGCCCTCATAATAAGATGACAACAGAAACAAAGTGAGTGGAGGGAGGCGAGGGTCCTCATTTGCGCAGCTGTGGATGGGTGTGGAACGGATGTGCTGCGGGTCGGGCCCCAGAGAGGGCTCACTGTACCTGGGGGTGGGGGTGGGGGGTACTTGCGTTTCTGATCTTTGATTTAGGACTTGAAATAGGAGGAGAAAGGTAAAGTAGGACTTCTGCTACAGGCCATGCAGAAACTCTCGTGTTTTCTCTCGTAGAAGTAAAGGAGTAGAGGCCTCATTGATTTTCTAACCTGTTTTTCTTTTCTTTCCAACCCTGACTTGACGGCCTGCCTGGCATCACATAGGCAGTTCCATCCGTAAGTGCCAGGGAGAGGCGAAATCTGACGGCCCTTTTGCCCCCGCAGTGTACATGGTTCCCTCCCCAATTGATTTTAGGACCAAGGAGACCTTAGAGAAAGCTCACCAGCTGGGGTGAGCCAAGAGTCCAGCTTTTGGAGGGTGGAGATGGTTCATTTGTCCCTAAAAGTTGACTCTGAGCAGCCGACATCATCTTCAGTCAATACATCGCTTATTTTTTCCAAGTGGCTCACAATTCCAAACACATTCTCATTTACATCTGTAACGAGTTAGTGTTAGGCATTATCATCTCCATTTCGCAGATGGATGCCCAGGGCAGAGATGAATGGACTTTTGTAACTGCAGAGCTGAGGAAAGTTTAAGTGACAGCTTTGCCTGGGGGTAGGCTGAGATTTAGTACATACCTGGCTGGTTTAACTATTGTTTTAGAAGAAAATCTAGCCTAGAAATTCTCCCTCCAGCATGCCTTGAAATGAACTATGATGTTCACTGTCAAGTCTTAGAGAAGAAGTTGTGATACATGAATGCTTTGGAGTAAGGATTCGTTCAGGAAGGCATCATTCAAGGAATTCTTCCTCTTATTGAGTTCCTGTTTATTTTGTTGTTACATTTAATTAGGGAACCTAAGCGGAATTATTGTTTTGTAGTTGAGAGAATTGACCAACCCCAGTGATGATTTCTTAAGACTGGAAGTGCCTGGTGTCCTTTGGGAATAACAGCGGCCAACATCTGGCCGAGTACTCCAGGCTTTCCCTTTTTATTGACACCCTGAATCAATCTTCCAGTGTTTACGGACAGCCACTCAGGGTCCCAGGCTTCTCAGGTCAGGGAGAGGATTGAGATGAGGTTTTCCGTTGTTCTGTCAAAGGTAGTTATAAATGTAATTTGAAGGTGCTCGCTACCTGTTCTTCAGGCCTAGCTGTTGAAGCAGCAACAGTAAGCAAAGGTAGCTAACGGTATTAAGTGCTTACTATGTGCAGGGATGCCTTCTGACCTCTGCAGGGTCTAATGATTATTTCTCAGGATGCTCTGGCTGGTTCCAGTTTATAGATGACGAAATTGAGGCCTCAAAAGGGTAACTTACCAGAAGTCACAGCTAGGGAGTGGTAAGTGCAGGGATTTGAACTTCTGTCTCTAGTTCTAGGGAGCCCATTCTTTTTGGTTGGTTTTTTTCTTTTGGTACGGGGGATCGAACTTGGGTCCTTTCGCTTGCGGGGCAGAAGCCCATTCTTAAGTCAGGCTTTGTCCTGCTGATGTGACCATTTGTCTCCTATAGAACTCATTATGGGTTTCAGGCATTAATTAGAAACTCTCTAGAGCTAGGTGTGGTGACTCACACCTGTAATCCCAGCGCTCAAGAGGCTGAGGCAAGAAGATTGCCAAGAGTTCCAAGCCAGCCTGGGTCTACATAGTGAGTTCAGAGCCAACTTGAACTACCAAGAGAGACCCTGTCTCAGGAAAACAAAAAAAAAGGGCTGGGGATTTAGCTCAGTGGTTCCAGTGCCTGCCTCAAAGTGCAAGATGTCCCCAGTTTGATCCTTGGTACCAAAAAAGAGAGAGAGAGAGAGAGAGAAACTCTTTAATGCCTAAAATAAGTAGTTTCTTGTTCTCTTCCAGAAACCTAATACCAATAAAAGTATTACCCTTAGCCAGCCACCATGCCACATGGCTATCATCCCAGAATTCTGGGAAGCTGAAGCAGGAGGATCTCACATTCAAGCCTAGCCTGAGCAACTTAGCAAGACTGTGTCTCCAGAAATAAATATATACATACACACACACAAACACACATACACACACACATAAATATATATAATATGTATATGTGTGTTTGTGTGTGTGTGTATATATATATATATATGTGTGTGTGTGTGTGTGTGTGTGTGTGTGTATGAGGAGCTGAGGATATAGCTCAGTATGACTGCCCTAGGTTTAATCCTCAGTAACACAAATAAATTTTAAAATAGTAAATGATTACCTTTAGCAGTAGGATTAATGTTTTGTTTGGTTTTATTTTTTTGAGACAGGGTCTTGCTAGGCAGTTCAGGCTGTCCTTGAACTCATGGGGCGGGGGCAGTCCTCCTGCCTCAGGCTCTGGAGTCCTGGGATTACAGGTGTGTGCCACTACACCCAGCTTTTAAATTTTTTAATGTGTATAAATACTATACATAAATTCATAAAAGGCTATTTAATGAAAATTCTAAAAGGTTCCTGTCTCATTTCTCTACTGAGGGTCAGTCACTAAAATGTTCCTTCTAGAAAACTGCTCTCTAGAAAGAGTTTGTGGATATACAAGCGTTTTTAGCATCAAAATTTTGTTCTTCACTCAGAAAATTGTCCTATAGCAGTATTTATCACTGTGACCTCATTCAGCTTTACAATCTTGAGTCACCTTTGAAAGTGAGCTTTCTGATCCCTTCTCCTGGAGATGAGCAAAGACAGTGTGAACACCACCAGCCTTTTGAACCCAGTTGTTGCCATTTGGCTTGATCTGCTCGTGTGTTTGTGGTTGCACACGTCACGCAGGGATATTGGGCTTGGACACCGTAGCGCTGCACTGTGGGATCCGGAACAAGTGCCTGTGAAGTGAACTGTTCTTGAACTTCCCGGAGTCATGGAAGAGCCAACTCTGAAACGCCTGGTCTCAGCCGTGGACCGCGGGGTCAGGCCCCTGAGTGGAGCCAGCCACACTGCGCGCCTTCTGAACTCTGCTCTGGGCTGTGTGCGCACTCTCGAAGCACTCTCACCTGACGTCATCGCCCACTCCCTTTGTTGAGGAACCAAGGGTTCCTGAGGCCTCTCTGTTGCCTGACACAAGGCCACCAGTCCCGGTTGTCCTGTGCCATGTTAGGGTTGTCGCACTTGTGTAATGTGACAGCCTTGGCGCTAAGCGCGGCAGGGATCCTCACTCACTCCTCACACCCGGGCCCTCGGGGAGCCAGAGAAGAGGAGCCAGGCCCAGTCACTTTGGGTGGGGAGCCAGGAGATGCCTGTGTCCTGACTCTGACCTGCCCACCCTAGGGAGTCCTTCTAAGGGCCTCGGAGGTGCTTTGTGGACCCTGGGACACCAGGAGCGCTAAATGTGCACATTTCTGCCAATGTGGGCATCCTCAGAGATGTCCTCGGACCCCCGTGACCTCGGCCACCTGGAGCGCCCCCACGTGCAGCAGGCAGTGCTGGAGCCAGGGCCCGCACCCCCACCCCCCACCCCTGCCAACCGATTGTGGGCGGGGCGCTCTCCTTATAAAATCAGGCTCATAGTTTCTGCCTCATTGAGTTGTTGAGAGACTTCATGTAAATTGTTTAACACAGAGCCTGGCATATGTAAGTTGTTACTTTAAGCAAATATTTAGCAATCTAAAATGGTGGCTTTACTAATTTTTCTGATGGCTGAAGTAATGATAGAATTGAGCTAAACTCACCTGTAGTTTTTCTTGGTAATGAATTGGTTTATTTCTAAGGGTTTTAAATGCATATGCAGTAATTAGTACTTCCTGTCCTCAGAGTTAAGCTGAAAAATATCTTCTCTTCCTCTGACCCTCTTATTCCCATGGTGAATATTCCAGTTGTGCAAGAAAAATTCTCATTGGTTTGTGGTTGGTTATTTTATTTCTTCTCTCCAGAGGCATTATTTCCACAGCCCTAAACATGCAAAAACTGAAAGCCCATGCTACTTAGTACCTTGGTGTAAAATCAAGTAATTGTGACTTTGCCTATAAAATTATTGATCTGAAATAGAAACAGAAAAAAAATGAATCGGTAAATTTTCTTAAGTATATAATGAGAACTAAAGATTGGGACATTGGAAGAATAACTCTTCCACAGTGGTAGATCATAATAACACAGAACAATTTATAAAATAAATTCTTAGGTTCTTTTTTTAATGGGAAATTTTAGACCTGTATCAAAAGCAGGCAATAATGAACTCCCTTGTACTTATTACCCAGTTTTAACAATTTTCAACTTCTGGTCAGTCTTTTTTCTGTATAATGAATTGTAGTGCCAAAGCTGTCAGAAGAATAGCTTGCTGGTTACTTTTGAGAGTGTGGCTTTGTCCTCAGATGAGGGGAGTTGATACTGTCTCCAAAACTGTTTTCAAAGTCATCTTTCCTAACCCACACCATAGATACTTTGTTACACTGTGTGTTGGGTAGTGATGGAGGAGACAGACACACAGACACACAGGGAGAAACAGAAGCCAGTGGGGAACAGAGAGAGGAATAAAAGAGGATAAAGAGGAGGGAGACAGACTGGGAGTCAAAGATAACAGGATTGAGACAGGAAAGGAGAACAAGGATGGGAGACAGAAACCAAGGGAGGATGGCAGGGAAATGGGTTGGGGGGATCAGAAGGAGAGAAAGCAAGCAGGATAGGAGAGGAGTGGGGAGGCCCAGGAGACTGCAGTGGGCAGATCTGGGGGTGTGCAGCTGACCCTTGATCGCTGGAGAGAGACAGTAATAACACCTTCCCGCTAATGAGTCCTTTGCTCTCAAACCCAGCAATGGTAAACTACCTCATGGGAGATGGGTCACAGTGCAGGGGCGCTGCTAGCTGTTCTCTTGCACTGAGTTGTGTTAACTCTAATCTCCTCACTCTTGAATTCACTAGAAAGACCTAGTCCTTGCCTGTCTTACCCAGCCTCCTACATTGTATATCTTAAAGTTGTATTTCCGAGCAGGACATGAGAAACTGAGGCCCTAAAGGAACATTCTCAGGACATGGCAGTGCTGAGATCTGGACGTGGTCCATCCACACCCGAGCCCAAGCACACCATCCTGCTGGGGACATGTGAGCAGATCCCTTAGGGTGGTAACAGAGACACTCGCCAGGTACTTAGCTGGAGAAGTCAGCGGGGTGAGGCGGTGGGAATAGGAAGAAGCTGCAGAGAAAGTCCACTAGGGGTGGGCGGCCAGGAGGGTGTCCAGGCCGGGAAGGGCGAGCCAGGGAGAGCAGGCAGATGACAGCGGCAGCTGTGGGGGAGCGGGGAGCCCTGGTGCGCACCTGCAGGGACGCAGCGGCGGTGCATCCTCCTTGGGACACTGCTAGTAGATGGCAGCTGACCAGTGACAGGCCACCTCCCAAGGCTGTGCTCCGTCTGCCTCCCACCAGCAGCCAGCTCAGTGGGTGGGGAGCAGGAGAGTGACCTGGCCAGGCTGACACTGGAGAGAGATCCTCCTGCCGCAGGGGGCACGGTCCCCTGACCGAGCGGGGCTGAGATGTGGGTGTCTGAGTTGACACCCAGTGCCTGTCCAGGCACAGGCAGGAAGAACAGCGGCTCCGAGTGGGCTGGGGAAGTGGTGATGTCTGTGGTCAAGAAGCCTGTGTATTCCTTTTCTACCAGTTGTAGACTCTTTGGCAATAGGTTCTTAGCGATATAAAATTCCTTTTATTGATTGATTGATTTTTTGCTTTGTGTTGAGGGAAGGAAACATGGACTGTGCATTTCTGTAAAGGTGAATATTTGGACTGTTGACAAGGACAGTCAGGGAGTTCTGTTTGGCTTTGTTTTGTTTGTTTTTGTCTTGACCAGCTAGGCACATTATAATGTAGAAGTTTCTAGGGCAGATGCTTCAACCTGAGCTAACTTAAGTAACTTCCTTTTCAAAAGGAGGTTTCTCTAGAAACTACTCCATGGATGGGCTGCTGGTGTGTACATGGAAAGAAGGAAATTTTGCTTGTGAAAGTAAGTTGCGTAGTGTGGACGTGTGGCCTCCCTTCCGGGTCCCAGAGCGTGGCAGCTCCAGGGTACAGCACTTGTCTACGTAGGAGACCCTTGGGGTCTGGGGCAGATTCCAGGGCTTCCGTGGCAGTGGGTAGGAAAATGCAATGCCGTGTTTCACCAGCCTCAGACGAAGTTCAGTGTTTCCCTCCCCTCAGCCCCTAGGTGACCATCTCCAATGGAAGGCAGACCTGTGCATGTTACTTAACAGCTGCAGTTGTTCCACTCACCTCTACTTGGGTCTTACTTCTTAATGTGTTCACAAAGAAGCACATATTTAATGCATTAATGAAGAAGCACTGAGTCACAAATTAATTTCTAAAAATATTTTAGGGCACTTTCACTGTAACTGTTTCCTTCACAGTCCTGTATTTTATGTTGTGCATTTGCAGAATTTTTTCTGAGAAGGCATCTGGGGTGCCTGCTGGGCACAGGTGAGGAGCCCAGTCCGGTGGCCTGGGGACATCAGGCTGCCCTGGGGCCCCTTGTAACTCCCTTTCCTGCACTGCCTGTGCTGCTGGGGGACCCTTCCTGGCCCCAGGAGCTGGGCCCGCAGGACTTCTGGCCCTCCCAGTCTGTGTTGCACTGGGCAGTGCTTGTCCTGTACCAGCTGTTACCACGGAGGCCCTGCGCATCCTCCGTATTTTTCTCCCCGAGGAGCCCATGGTGACGCTCCTGTCACTGCCCCCTGCCCCCCTGCCCTGCCCTGCGCCCAGCAGTCGCCTTGGTGTCTAGGGTGCTGTGAAAATTTTGCTTAGAGCATGAAGTCAATACAAAGGCTGTGTTAGTTAGACATTTTAAATGATTCTAACTGCTCAGGGGGAAGGTATAAATTACAAAATGAGGGACTATGTAGAAGCAGATAAAATTACTTTCAGCAAGTTCAGATTGTGGGAAATAATACTTTTCCTCTAAGCTCATATTATAAAGCTTGTGTGAGACTGTTACACACTGACTTGAGAATAGTCTGAGCATGATCTCATCAGTTGGAACAGACTATGAAATGAAACGCGAAGGCCCCCCTCCCCTTGGAAAGGTCTGTTTTATAGATTTTTACATTACACAGATTCCTCGAACTGGAGGATACTAGCAGAAGAGCCACCAAGGAAATGAGAAGAAAGCGACGGGGTTGAAATCCTGGCGCGTGCGCACCAGTGAAGGGGGTGTTTGCCTGGGGGGAGGCGCGTGTGAGTGTGTGAGTGTGTGTGAGTGTGTGTGTGTGAGTGTGTGTGTCCTGTCCAAGCTGAGGAGGGACCCTCAGGAAAGCCGCGCCTCTGGCCGCACCACTGGACAGGCAGCCATGACCCTGAGCACCAGTGCCAACAGGACAGTGGGAAGCATCCCTGTCCTAGGATGTTTTTCCTGGAGGTGAAGCCTCCCTCCCCTCGGGCCGGTGAAGTCTCGGCGCAGGACTGTGAGCTTCCCTCCCTGCTGGCCAGTGGGTCCACACCAGGCCCACTCAATCGGAGAATCTCCCACAAACATTTTTCATCAGTGACTCACAACTTCAAGAAAGTGTATTTTTATATAAAATCATCTTTCAATTGTACTTTAAAGACCTAAACCATTTTCCTAGAATACTGTCCAAACAAGTTAATCAGGCACAGATCCGGTGAATTTTGTGGCCTGGTTCTTATCAGGTTTTCAAACAATTTGATACTTTTGTAGCTAGAACCAAAGGTTTTTGGAGGTTTGGGAGCATTTTCAGATGCCAGTTCTTGACACTCAGCTGGCTAAGGAATGACATTTCTTGAGTCTTGTTGGTAGGTAGAAACCTATTAATTAACATTATGGCAAAATAACTGATTTTAAGTGGAGTGAGAAGGCACTTCTGTAGAGCCAGATTTTCAATACATTTAAAATAGGATTCAGAAAGGATACAGCAGGAAAACATTCAATAAAAACAGTAAGAACAAGAGCAGGTGCTAAAATTTGTTTCCCAAGACTGAACTCTCACCGGAAGACCCCCTGGGAGGAGCATTCTGCACATCTTTTGTGAATGAGCCCTTTGGGCTTCTTCTGGGTTCTGGCTTTGTGGCAGACTAGCAGAAAGCTCATGTCTTGAGCAAGACAGATTTGAGTACATTCTGCAACTTTGGCCGTGTAAGATGTGATCATTTTTAAGGTTGACGAGCATAGCTCACTATGAAATGAAGCAAGTAACTTGGCATTTGTGCATCATGAGTCAATTTTGACATCAGCCCGGATTGGGAATTGACTGGAAGGTTTGGAGCTGGGCTGTGGCTCCGCTTCAGCATGTCAATCCAGAGGCATGCATGAGCAATACTTCCCCTTGGGCCCTGGCCATTCGTGTGTGGAGCAGAGAGAGCAGGGGAGGAAAACAGAGAGGCTGCCGTGGATGGCCCAGTGTCCCTTGAGTCAAAAAGCAGTGTGAGGCCTTTGCTTCCCACTGGAGGCCTCGTCCCCCTTGCATGAAGATCGCAGCATCTGCCTGCCTGTTGGCAGTGCCACCTCCACCACGACTCCAGTCCAGGCCCCTCTGGGCAGGCATCTGCACTCTGCCTACCCCAGGTGTTTTCCAGGCCACTTCCCCGGTTATGTAACTTTGATCAAATCCAGATGCTGCGGGATGTTTGATAGAGGAGGTCAAAAGGCACTGGAGAAGAAAAGCATTTCTGTATTCAAGACTCGGGTTTAATTTCCTGTGTGTTCCTGGCCCCGAGGTTGGGACGCAGGAGGGGACGTGCACAAATACTTTTTCAGGACAACTCGAGGCGGTCCTTCCTTCCCCTGTGCTGCTTCACGTTCAGTTGCCGGTTATGTAAGGGTCAGCTGGCTCTGCTCATTTTTCTAGTTTTGTAATTGTGTTCTGATTATAAAAAACTTACATTCATTGTAAGAAATAATCCATAATACCGAAAAATGGAAAGAAAATGTAAAACACTTGTAATCCCACCAAACTGAGTTAAGTACTGTTTCACATTTTGGTATGTTTCTTGTTTTGTTTTTAAAAAATTTTTACAAAATTGGAATCAAGCTCTATATACTGGGATGTAATATCAACACAATATATTTTTATGAATATATTCCTAAGCCATTAAGTATTTTCCTCCCAAATATTGTATTTTTAAAATTTTATTTTTGTGTGGTGCTGAGAATCAAACCCAGGGCCTCGCATATACTGGATTTTGCTCTACCACTGAGCTACACACCCAGCCCCATACAAAAATATTTTGAATGGCTTCTTGGATATATTCTGTTTTGTTAATGGGGCATGAATTAATTTATCATATGTTGATATTTAGTACTTTCTCTTTTCTGTGCTTTTATTTAAAGTCAGCATATACAAATCATTGTACAGCTCTCTTAGGATAAATTTCTAGAGGTATAAATCAAAGCTTGTGAATGGTTCATATTCCACTTGCTCTCCTGGAGTGCACCATTGCATGACCCTGCCCAGTGTGGACACCTGGTCCACGCTAGCGGTCAGTGTGGAGAAGATGCATTTGCCAGAGGAAAAAGAATCTGGACTTCTTCGGCTGCTAGCAGGGGTTCACATCCTTTCCATGTTTAGTGATGATTTTAACTTCCTGTGCATTGCTTACTTATGGTTTTGTTTTGTTTTGTTTTGTTGTACTGGGGATTGAACTCGGGTCCTTGTGCTTACGAGGCAAGTGGCGGAACCACTGAGCTAAATTCCCGGCCCTTACTTATGGTTTTTGTCTGTAAAGGACTTTACACTGTTGGTGTGAAAGAGTCTTTGTGTTAAGAATCTTTTGTAGTAAGGTGCACTGTTGGACCGCCCACTCTAGGAGGCTGAGGCAGGAAGATCACAAGTTCAAGCTGAGGATGTAGCTCAGTACAAAAGACCTGGGTTCAATCCCCAGTGCTACAAAAGGAAAAAAAGAAAGAATATTAAGGTGCATGTTTCAGGAAGACTCAGTAAAGGCAGGTACAGGTACCTTTTCAGCATCACTACTGGATAAGGTATGGGACAACTGTAAATGTCACTGGAGAGGCTTGTAGAAATCTAGAAGATTCTGTGGGGAGTCTGCACAGCACAGCGTGCGGCCCTGCGTGCTGTCTGCAGGCGATGGAGCCGAAAGTGAGGGATGGTTCTGGGTGGAACTTAAGAGAAATTGTGTCCAGCTCAACCATACCCGCACTCCAAAGGACAAGCCCAGCCCTGTAGTCCGACTGCAAACCAACATCCACCAGGCAGCATGAGGATCAAACATGCTAATAAAAATTTCCCCTTTCAATATTACATGGCATCCCCATGATACATGTGATTTGTAGGTTTTTATATAAAAACCTAAAAAAACTCAGAACAAACAAATCCTCTCCTCCTGCCCTTCGTGGCTAGCTGGTCAGTCCCTAATGGTCCTCCATGGTTCTAGAGGGCTCGAGAGCCAGGGCAACTCCTAAGAGGACAGCGCTGGGCACATCACCAAGCTTCTCCCAGCCCAAGAGGTGGCAGTGTGACAAGACTCTTCCTTGAAATCATCCCAGCCTTCACAGTTCATAAAATGAAATTACCAAGTGTGGTTACAGCATAATTTAGGATTTACGCTTCTAGAAATAAGTCCCGAAGATTTATTTCCATTAGCAGAACAAAGGCTAGCGTTGAAAGACCTGCATTATTTATGTTCTGTTGATTACTTCCAAAGCACCCTTTTAGAGAAATGACCATTCCTGAAGCTGACCGGCCTTGCTTCTGAGAGCCGACCAACCTCGCAGGTGTCTCATGGGTCCACTGGTGAAGGGAAGGTGTCTGTGGGTCCTCTCCACGCAGAGGGAAAATTTAAACAAATGTTCTGTTATCATTTGAGTCGACTCATTTGTAGATCTTTCCATTTTTTCAAAGTAGAATTTCCCCTCCTTGAAAAAAAAAAAAGATTTTCTTATTGTGGTTTCCTTAAATGGTATTTGGGCTTCACTACGTAACGTCCACCACCATAAGGCCTACTTGGAGTGGGTTTGCTGGACCTCGTCACTATCACAAAGAAATTCTAGAGGCTTTGAGCATAGTGCAAGGGGAAAAAAAAGACAAGAAGGAACTTCAGGGACAATAGTCAGCTATTTGACCTTGTCGTGAAAAACACTCATATATTCCTAAAGAATATATGAGCTGATGATTGAATTCCAGCTTTTAGAATCTACTTATAGGCAAAATATGAAAGACTTCGTTATTAGGGTAGAAGAAAGTGTTCATGATTTTCACAGGGCCGAAAAAGAAGGCAAAGCTGCTGTGTCTGAGACGGGGCACGCGCTGGGTGGAAGAGAGGGGCGTTGCTGCCCTCTCTGGGGTGGGAGGGGCAGGCAGGCGCTGTCCCCAGCCGGAGACCAGCAAAGGCCTAAATGTGACCGAGCACCCACAGGGGCGGTGGCCCCTGGGACTGGTGGGGAGGCCACAGCCGCCCAGCTGGTGTGTGGGGGTGAAGGCGGCCACCAGGACAGCTGGCAGCTCCAGTGGGGGAGACGGCCTTCATTCTAGACCCTTCCGTACTATTTGATTTTTAAAAGTAGGTGTATATATTAACTTCGATCCGTTTAAAAATGTTTTAAAGCAAGAAACTTACTCTCCATATTTTAAAGGCAAATTCACCTGAAGATGGACTGTGACCATTTCTGACTCAGTTCATGTTGAGCTAATGAGTTTTAAAAGCTGAAACTATTTGGGAACAGTAATTACCACATTGGAATGAAGATACTTAGTGTTCTTCACAAGATTTGGTAGTGAGTCTTCTTTTAAAAAAACTCATAGTAGATACAGATGTTAAGAAATGAAATAAATTAGGGCTCTGTAATGTTGGAAACAGAACTTTTTTGTTCCTGAATATAAAGCTTGTGTTTCCTCAGTTCTTCTTCCTGTTACATTTCTCTTTCCCCTCCATCTTCCAGAAGCCCTGCAGAGGCCAGTAGCATCTGACTTTGAGCCCCAAGGTCTGAGTGAAGCTGCTCGTTGGAACTCCAAGGAAAACCTCCTTGCCGGGCCCAGTGAAAATGACCCCAACCTTTTCGTTGCACTGTATGACTTCGTGGCCAGTGGTGACAACACTCTAAGCATCACCAAAGGTGAGAGGCCTGTGGGCATGGTAGGGCCGCAAGACACTGGCATCACGGAGGTACACCTCCACTAGCCTCCCCTTCGCAAATCAAGAGAGCAGCTTCAGCCAGGGATTTAGCTCAGTGGCACCACGCCTGCCTCACAAGCGCAGGGTCCTGAGTTCGATCCCCAGTACCAAGGAAGAAAAAAAAAAGAGAGCTGGTTCCAATTTCTTTTTGTTTGTTTGTTTCCTTTTTCTTTTTGGAGAGAGTAGGGAGTTTGAGACAGGGCTTTGTAATTCAGGCTCCCCTTGAATTCACTCTGTAGACCAGGTTGGCCTCAAACTCATGGTGATCTGAGCTGTGGGATTACAGCTGTGAGCCACCTCACCCGGCTCAGCTTTCTGGTTTTAAATGTAGAAAGGTCCAAAAAAACCAGCAGCCTCTTCTCTTAAGGAAGACTCCGGTATAGAAGTTTGCAATCCAGCGTCTGTGTTTTCATACCAAAGAGGACATGTAGACAGAATGCTGAAAACATGACTTTTTTTCCTCTTAGAAAAATCATTTTCTCCCAAAAGCCTTCCTTAAGTAGAAGCAGAGCACTTGAAAAAAAAAAATGGTAGGTTTATAAAAACAGAGCTGTGCACTTCTCTGTACATTCAGTACAAACAGGAAGCTTCGGGTATAAGTACACATTCTCAAAGGCTTATCAATGCATGTATTTATGTGGTTCCGTTAAAACCGGCATGTAGAAGTTTAAAGTATTTTAGTGATCTCACAGGAGCAGATGAGCAGGGAGGAAGCTGGTCTCTAAAGCTGGAATGTCTGTTTTGGTTCCTTTCCTCCAAGGTGAAAAGCTCCGGGTCTTGGGCTACAATCACAATGGGGAGTGGTGTGAAGCCCAAACCAAGAACGGCCAAGGATGGGTCCCGAGCAACTACATCACACCTGTCAACAGCCTGGAGAAGCATTCCTGGTACCACGGGCCTGTGTCCCGCAATGCCGCCGAGTACCTGCTGAGCAGCGGGATCAACGGCAGCTTCCTGGTGCGGGAGAGCGAGAGCAGCCCTGGCCAGCGCTCCATCTCACTGCGCTACGAGGGCCGGGTGTACCACTACAGGATCAACACCGCCTCCGATGGCAAGGTTGGTCCATAGGCTGTTGCAGCAAAGCTCCACCCAGGGTTTCATAATCACTGAGGGGACTGCAGGCGTCAGTTCATTAGCCTTACGAAGACCCTTTAGTGAGAACCCTTACTTGACCCTACAAGCCTCTGAGCCTCGCGTGGTTCTCTGATGTTTCTGCTGGAGTCGGCAGTGTCTTAACACACCAGGCCTGGCTGTTGGAGTTCAACTACTTCTTACATTAAGACTCCTCTTTTTTTTTAAGACTCCTCCTTTTTGAAACTTCCCTTGTAATGATGGTACTTCATCCTCAATGAGAAAAATTAAGGCAGATGAACACATTAGCACTTCCTACATAAGTCCAGCCTGTGGCCTTCTTCCTATGGATAAAATCATACTTTTAGGGTGTGTGTGTGTGCGGGCACGTGTATACATATGTAAGCACGCACAGTTATTAAAAGAGGGATCACTTTAACCCTGATATTTCCAAACCCAAATAGTTGTAAAGGAGTCAGCATAGAGGATTTTGTCTTTGTGTAGACAGCCTTAAAAGTCCAAGAAAGAAAGGGAGGAACTGATGTTTATTTACCAAGTTCATGTCGCATACAGGCACACCAGCAGTCCATCTTTAGACCCCACTCTGTCCTCTGGACAGGTATTGGTAGAATCTGCATTTTTACATTTAAAAAAGGGAGGGTTGGAGAGATGAAGCATCCTGCCCAAGATCACAGAGGGAGAAATTGAGGGGGACCAGGCTGGGACCCCACTGTCCGCACCACTGAGGGGCAGATATCTTGGTAGTCCGGATGGCACATGAATCTTTACATACTGTATCATGTGTACCTGGGGCCTTAAAAACCAACAGAACAAGATGAATCACGGTGAAAAACAGTTCTGCCCCTAACTCAGTTCTCTTGCCCTGTGGCAAGCACTGTCACCAGTTTCCTCCTGGTGCATTTCCTGGTAAATGTGACCTGGAATGTATCTGTTTCTCCTGAAAAGACTCATACCCGATGTTTGCTCCACACTGCCCTGCATCCAGCTGGCCGCACGCAATCCACTGCATTCATTTCCTGGACCCACCGGTGGCTCCTGCCCTGCAGTTTGGAAACACCCTGCTCTGCTTCTCTGTGTACAGTCTAAGCACATGCAAGATAAGTTGCTAGCGCTGGTTGTATGCTATTCACGGTTGTGTAAATATTGCCAAGTCTTCTCATCAAAGACCACATCTGATATCTCATAGACAACATAGGCGGTGCCTGCTTCCTCACCCTCACCAGGAGTGTCATCGGACTTGCCAGGGCATCTTTGTCACTGACTGATGAAGAAGACTATCTCATCATATCTAATACAGCATCCGTATGTCATTTATTCAGTTCGTCTTTGTCCTGTATATAGAAACACCACATTTCACAGGTGTTTGGACCTATTGGTCCTTTTTCTTTCTTTCTTTCTTTCTTTCTTTCTTTCTTTCTTTCTTTCTTTCTTTCTTTCTTTCTTTCTCTTTCTTTCTTTCTTTCTTTTTTAATTAATTTTATTGGTACATTTTAGGTATACAATATAATGACATTCATCATTGGAAATTTGCACCTTTACATAATCTCTCTTGGTGGTCCTTTCTCTTTCATTGAGCTGTTTCATCACATGCCAGTTCCATCTTGGAATTGGTGTACTCTATGCTGCATTCCAGTATCTGCTGGGCTAGTCTTTCTTCTTACCTATTTAGCACTTTCCTGGCTGGCCTCGAGCATTCCTCTGTACCATATGGACATGCATATGGTCCTATTGTAGATGATCTGCTCTGCTCTTGTGTCTCTGGGCTCTGCGTCCTTGCAGTGTCTGCAGCGCCAGTGCTGTGCTTTGTGCACAGAAGCGTAGCCTATTGTTGAAGTGCAGCAAGAGAGGCCCTTGCCTCTGTGGCTTGCAGTTTGGGTTGTTCCCCCAGATGCAGAGCTAGGTCTTTCCATTCTGTGGGACGACGCCAGGGCGGTGGCCTTTTGAAAGAGTTCAGACGGCAGGGTGCCTTTTTTTTAGTAACACAGACATGAGGGTGTACCACACCTGGGAGGTGATTTTCTGGAGCTGACAGCTTGCTTCCCATCTGTGCTCTTTATCCCCACCAAGTCATGCTGCACCAAGATAATCGCTGGAGATTCACACTGAACAGGATAATGGTGTCTTTCCTCGGAGTTGTTTAATCAGCAGCCTCGGAACAGATGCAGGCAGGCATGATCTAGTTTGACAACTCATTAGCTGGGGTTGGTCTAAAATGCTGTGCAGAGAGGGAAAGAAAAGGCCACATGTGGGATGCATGACTTAGGGAATTTGAGATTCATTTAGAGAAGCAGCAGACGGGATGTGGTGGCTCACACCGATAATCCCAGCACTCGGGGAGATTGAGGCAGGAGGATGACGAGTTTGAGCCCAGGCTGGACAATTCAGTGACATGGCGAGACCCTGTCTCAAAAAAATGAAAAGGGCTAGGGACATAGCTCAGTGCGAAGGCCATGGAGTCAGTTCCCCATACCATACACAGAAAGGGAGGGGGAGAAGGGGAAGGGGGAGGGGGAAGAAGGAAGGAAAAGCCAGCCCCTCTGTCTGAAGGGGTCCTTCTGTTGCAGGTGGTGCACAGGGCTCATTTGACCAGCAGCACCCCCAGCAGACTTGCCCAGGCATCTCGCCTGCCCGCCCCTCCCTGGAATAGACACCCATCAGCTGTCCGAGCACTGGAGACTCCTCTGCCCTCTGTGGGGGCTCCTGTCTGGGAGGGCCGTGCTTGAGGGGCTGTAGCAGGTGGGATCATGTCCCTGGAATGAGGGAACATCGTCAGGATGGGGCTCAGCATCGAAGAATGCATCTCACATAGCAGAGTTTTGATGCAATCCTTTTTGGATTTCTAAGGGGAAAATTTAAGATTGCTAGGAGGGACAGGCTGGGGTTGGCTAAGTTTACTTCTTATTTTCAAATCAGCTAATCTTTAGAAAACAACTGAATGTGGAAGATTCTTCTGCAGGGCCCCAAAGGATTCTATTCTGCCTCCACCCTCCTGGCTCTTACCTCTCTCTTGTTCTGAGCTTTTCAGCAGTGGTCATGGCCAGTTAGCCAGGGCCACCAGCCTCTGACCCCAAGCTGGGGATTCTGGATCTTTGAGCTGGACTCTTACAAGTGCCATTTACTAGCAGTCTGGTGGGTAGATAAGAAATCTAGGACACGGTTGTCTTTCTTCCTGTGCTTTCACTAACATCACAGAATTAAGACTGATGTTCCCCACCACCCCGCCTCACTCCTCTGAGCTCTGCTTACTTGTGTCCATGACTTGCCCATTTCTGTGAAGTGTTGCTGCTGAGCCCACAGTCCCTGAGAGCCCTTGTGTACCAGTCAGCTTTCCTAGTGCAGGACAAAAATCCTTAAAGGAGGAGAGGTTTGATTGGGCTCATGGTTTCAGAGGTTGCAGTCCATGGTTGGCTGGCTCCATGGAAATATCACAGCAGAAGGGCATAGCGGAGCATAGCTGCTCAGTTCTTGGCTGCTGGGAAACAGACCTTGGGCAGAGCACCAGAAAGAGATGCACCCACAGTGACCCACCTCCTCTAGCTGACAGCACATCAGCTTGAGCTAATCCATAGATGGGCATAGTGCCTGCATGATCCAGTCCCCCTCTAGGAGCCTCTTTATCCATCAGGTTGACTGTCAAGCTTCACTGGCAGTCCGCCAGTCTCCTTTTCTTTTCGAGATGCCCAGTGGACACTCATTTTCACAGTCTGCTGAAGTGACAGGTGCAGGTTGACAAGAGTAGAATTGGGGAATAGGATTTGGCAGAGGTGGCAGGAAGGGCTGACTGTGGGTGGGTGGAGCATCTCAAATTTCTCAGATCTGCCAGCCCCAGAGTGGCCCCAGCCCAGGCCTGCTAACTAGCTTGAGCAGCTCAGGGCCCTCATGCCCTGGCCTCCGCCCATGAGCAGTGTGTCAGAGGTGACACTCCAGGGTCTACTTCAGCCAGAGGGTGCACAAGTGAGTCCACTAAGCCCGTGCATGTGGCAGTTAGGAGGAAAACCAGCTCTGGAGTTTGTTTGACAAGTGCTATTTTTCAAGCTCATGATTAATGAGGAAGAAGCAGCAGCCCTGGCCATGCACCCCATTAATGGAACTGGGTGTATAGCACAGTGAAGTGCTGTTCGTTCACAGCACTAACTTCACTGTCGTTTCTGAACATGCTGTGGATTCCTCACCATTACCCAGTTGTTCACAGTAAAATGCTGCTCAAAAACCAGAACTAATCACCAGAGTAGATGGTTAGTGGGAGGGATGTGGGAATATGACTGAATTCAGTATACAGTGCCCTTGAGGGAGGGAGGGTTTAACAGGGTCTTACTATGTAGCTCAGGCTGGCCTTCTGAAGTACAGAGATCCTTCTTCCTCAGCCTTCTTTGTGCTAGGATTACAGGTGTGTGCTGCCATAACTGGCAGAAATTTTTTAATAGACTTTTTTTTTTTGGTACCAGGGATCAAACTCGAGACCTTGTGCTTGTGAGGCAGGCAGCATAACCACTGAGCTAAATCCCTGGCCCCGCTGAGGTAAATCCCCAGCCCGAGAAGTTAACAAGTTGTTTTTGTTTTGTTTTATACCAGGGATCAAACTCAGGACCTTGTGCTTGCGAGGCAGGCTGTGGAACCACTGAGTTAAATCCTCGGCCTAATAGACTTTTTATTGGTACATATCTGAGCCAAATAAGGAATACATTCATCATAGCCAGTTAGGGTGTATATGAGATATATATATATATCATCGTCCTTTTTACTTCTACAAAAGGTCTGCCTCCCTGTTTTATATCATCTGTCTTTTATTTTGCTCTTTGAATTTTTTGTTTTTGTTTTTTGTTTTTGTTTTTTTTTGATACCAGGGATGGAATGCGAACCTTGCGCTTGCGAGGCAGGTGGCAGAACCACTGAGCTAAATCCCTGGCCCTCTTTAAATTATTTGTACTTTGAGTTTCTCATATGAGAGAAACCATGTGATATTTAACTTTCTGTGTCTGATTTCTTTCACTTACCATTATGGTCTCAAGGTAAATCTACTTTCCAACAGATGACTGTTTATGGCTAAGTAGTGTGTGTATATACCACAGTTGATATACCATTGTGTATATATACCACAATTTCTTTACCCATTCATCTGTTGATAGACATATAGGACGTTTCCAAGATTCAGCTATTTTGAGTTGTGATGCTATAAGCATGGGTGTGCATGAATCACTGCAATATAATATCTTTAGCTCTTGGGAAGATACCTGGAAGTATAGCTGGGTTGGATGGAATTTCTATTTTTAGTTTTTTGAGGGATCTCCACACTGATTTCTGTAGTGGCTGTACTCATTTACATTCCTGTCAACAATGTAGAAGTGTTCCTTCTTCCTTACAGCCTTGCCATCATTGGTTGTTTGTTGAGTTTGTGATGATGGCCATTCTTTCTGGACCAAGATGGAATCGCGTTGTTACGATTTGTATTTCTCTAATGGGCCAAAAATGCTGAACATCTTTTCATGTATTTATTGGCTTTATGTACTACTTTTTCTGAAAACTATCTTCATTTCAACTGCCTTTTTCAATTGGGGGGGGTCTAATTTTTTTTTTTAGTCCCTTATATATTCCAGATGTTGGTCTTCCATCTGAGGAGTAGCTGTCAAAACTTTCTTCCCACTCTGTGGGTTGTCTCCTTTGGTGCAGAAGCTTTTTAATGTGATGTGATCCCATTTGGTGATTCTTGATGTTCTTGTACGAGTGAGGTTTGTTCAGAAAGTCCTTGCCTGTGCCTATATCTTCAAGAGCTTTACCTAATTTGTCTCCCAGCAAGTTCAGTGCTTCTGTTTTAATATCTAGGTCTTTGATCTATTTTTATTTTATTTTAGTTCAGGGTAAGAGATGTGGATCTTGAGTCATTGTCTGCATGTAACAAGTTCTCCCAGCACCATTTGTTAGAGAGGCTTTTTTCCAGCATGTGTTTTTGGCCCCTTGGTCAAAGATCAGGTGCCCGATGTTTCTGTGTCCTCGGTCCTGTGTATCTGTGTCTGTACCAGTTGCTGTGCTGGTTTTTATCACTGTAGCTTTGTAGTATAATTTGAAATCCAGAATTGTGATGCCTCCTGCTTTGTTTTTATTGCCCAGAATTGCTTTTGTTCCTGGTTCCATACAAATTTTAGAGTTTTTTCTAGTTTTGTGAAGAATGTTATTGGTAATTTGATTGGGATTGCATTACATCTGTCAGTGTTGGTAATGCAGGCATTTTTTACTATATTGGTTCTGCATGTCCAGGAACAGGGAATATCTTTTCCATTTTCCGATGTCCTCTTCAGTTTCTTTTTTCAGGATTCTGTAGTTTGTGTTGTAGATGTCTTACTCCTTTGGTTAGGTTAATTCCTAAGTACGTATGTATGTATATATGTATGTAGGTATGTATGTATTTATTTATTTATTTTGTACTGGGGATCAAACTCAGGACCTTGCTCTTGCAAGGCAGGCAGTGGCACCACTGGACTAAATCCCCGGCCCTGAGCTTAATTTTTTAAAGCTATTGTGAATGAGATTGTTTTCATAATTTTTTCTGGTGGGTTCTTATTGATGTGCAAGAATGCTATTGATTTTTTTTGTTTGTTGACTTTGTATCCTGCTACCTTTTTTTTTTTTTTTTTGGTACCAGGGATCGAACGCGGGTCCTTGCGCTTGTGCAGCGGGCGGCGAAACCACTGAGCTAAATCCCAGCCCAGTATCCTGCTACTTTGCTGAGTTTATTTATTAGTTCCAGGAGTCTTTTGGGTCTCTTGTAAAAGATCACATCATCTGCAAATAAGGAGTTTGGCTTCTTCCTTTCCTGTAGGTGTATCCCCTTTTATATCTTTCTCTCTCCTGATTGCTCTGCGCAAAGTTTCAGGTACCATGTTGAGCAGGAGTAGTGAGAGTGGATGGTTTTGTCTTGTTCCTGATTTTAGAACAAAAGCTTTCAGTTTCTCCTCACTTAGTTTGATGTTGGCAGCGTATTTGTCATAAGTGGCTTTTATCAGTTTAAGATAAAGTCCTTCTATACCCATTTTCATGAGGATTTTTATCATGAGTGGATGTTGGGTTTTGTCAAAGGCTTCTTTTGCATGTGTTCAAATGATTATGTGATTTTTGTCCTTCTGTTTATGTGATACATTTATTTATTGATTTATGTGTTGAGCCATCCTTGCATTCCTGGGGTGAAGCCAACTTGGTCTTGATATATGATCTTTGCACTGATTTGTTGTATTCTGCTTGCCAGTATCTTGTTGAGGATTTTCGCATGTAAGTTCATTAAGGAGATCAGTCTGTAGTTTCTGCTTGTTTGGTTTTTGTTTTTGTTAACTCCGTATCTGGTGTTGGTATCAGGGTAATGCTGGCTTCCAGGAGTGAATTTAGCAGTGCTCCTTCCCTTTCAGTTTCACTGAAGAGTTTGAGAGTGTTGGTGTTAGATCTTCCCGGCAGTTCTGGTAGAATTCTGCAGTCAGTCCATTGGGCCCTGGTCTTTTCTTTGTTGGTAGAGTTTTTATTACTGCCTCTAGTTCATTGCCTGTCATTGGTATATTCAGAGTTTTTTATGTCGTATTGGTTCAATATTTAGTAATTCATATGTGCTGAGGAACTTCTCCATTTCTTGTAGGTTCTCCAATTAGAATACAAGTTTTCAAAGTAGTTTCTTATAATCCTCTGTATGTTAGTGGTATCAGTTGTGATTTTTTGCCTTTTTCATTTCTAACTGCATTGATCAGGTTTATTTCCTTTCCTTTTTTTTGTTAAGTTTGACTAAATCTTTTTATCAATCTTGTTTATCCTTTCAAAGAACCAACCTTTTGATTCATTGATCCTTCGTATTATTTTTTTAGTCTCAATTTCATTAATTTCTACTCTGATCTTTATAATTTCTTTCTATTAATTTCAGGTTTGGATTGCTCTTGTTTTTTAGGACCTTGAGATGCTTCACTGAGGTATTTATTTGGAACTGTGCAGTTCTTTTAATGTGAGTGTTCACAGCTCTGAACTTTCCTCTTAGAACTACTTTAACTGTATCGCATAGGTTTGGGCACATGTGCTGGTGTTGTCCTTGATTCTAGGAAGCCTTTTTATTTCTTCCCTGATTTCTTCTGTGACCCATTGATTATTCAGTAATGTATTGTTCAATCTCTGTGTTTGTGTAATTTCTGTACTTTCTTTTGCTTTTGATATCTAGCTTCATTCCACTATGATCCAGTAGTATGCAGGGTATTATTTCAGTTCTTTTGTATTTATTTAGGCATGCTTTATGCCCTAAGATATTATCTATTTTGGAAAAAGTTCACGTACTGCTGAGAAAAAATGTGTATTCTGTTGTTGTTGGATAAAACACTCTGCAAATACCTGTTAAGTCCTTTTGTTCAATGGTGTAGTTTAACTCTGATATTTCTTTGTTAATTTTTTTGTCTGGTTGACCTAATTGTGGGAGTTGGGTGTTGAAGTTCCCTGCTATGATTGAATTGGTGTTTTATCTGTCCTTCTATGTCTAGTAGTTTTTTTTATGAAGTTAGGTGTGCCAACATTCAGTGCATAGATATTTATAGTTCTTATCTCTTTGTTATGGTTTCTATCTAGATGTCCCCCAAAAGCCTCGCGTGCTCATAGGTGGAGCTTTGGGGAGGTGCCTGGATGGTGGGGGCGTGATGCTCATCCTGGATTAGTCCTTGATGAGTTTATAGCTAAATGTGACCTGGGAGGTGCAGGCTGGTTGTGGGAGGTGGGTCACTGGGCATTTGGCCTGGAAGGGTCTGTTCCCCACCCACTCCCTTGATCCCGCTTTGCTCCCTGTCTGCCATGCCCGTCTGCCATACTGCCCTACTGTGGCACCACTTGACTATGGATGAAACCTCTACAAACCCTGAGCCAAATAAACTTTTCCTTTAATTTGTGGGTGTCAGGTATTTTGTCCCAGTAATGAGAAAGTAACTAAGACTCTTCTTTCTGAATTGTCCCCATTACCAGTGTGTGGTGGCCATCTTTGTCTCTTCTGATCAAGTTTGGCTTGAAGTGTGCTGAGTCTGAAAATAAGCTGACTATTGCTGCTTGTTTTCAGGCTCCCATCACATGGTGTGTCACTTTCACCTTTAGTCAGTGAGCTGCCTTTTGGATGAGTTGTGTCACCTTTAGGCAATATATGGTTGCGTTTTGTGTTTTGACCCAATCTGCCAGTGTCTTTTGACTGAGAGTTAAGACCATTGACATTGAAAATTATTACTGTAAGGTGCTTACTGAATGCTATTCATTGCATTATTTTTCCAGTGCTAAGTGCATTGTTCTTTTCCTGTCCCAGTTAGACGTATACTTTCATTGGGCTCTTTCTTTCCTGGTGACTTCCCTGTCTCTAGCTAGAATTCTCTTGAGTATTTTCTGCAGTGCTGGTTTAGTGGTCATGTTTTCTTTCTCAATCTCTCTCTCTCCTCTCTCCTCTCCTCTCTCTCTCTTCTCTCTCTCTCTCCTCTCTCTCCTCTCTCTCCTCTCTCCTCTCTCTCTCTCTCGTACCAGGAATGAAACTCAGGGCCTTGCACTTGCGAGGTAGGCACTGTGCTGCTGAGCTACATCCCCAGCCCTGGTGGTCATGTTTTTTCATGATTTCTCTGTCATGGAAAGTCTTTACTTCTCTGTCAATTTTGAAGGCTAATTTTGTAGGATATAGAATTTGGGGTTGACAATGGTTTTCTTTTAGGGCAAGCTCTCCTGAGGTTTGTGCTGAGAAATCTGCTATAATTCTGATGGGCTTACCTTTATTAACAACTTGCTGGTTTTCTCTAACAGCTTTTAGTATCCTCTCCTTTCATTGAATTTCTGGAAGTGTGATTATGGTGTGTCATGGAAAGGTTCTTTTCCGGTCATGGCTATTTGAGGTTCTGTATGACTCTTATACTCGAATATTGAATTCTTTCCCTAGATTTGGAAAGTTTCTGCTATGATTTCAGTGAATAAATTTCTCATACCTTTGAGTCATCTTCTAATTTGTCCTTTATTCCTACAATTCTGATGTTCGTTTTTTTGAGTCATCTAGCAGGTGTCGGACCCAGTTTCCATGACGTCTTGCCATTTTTAGGATGTCTTTGAGTTTATGCTCTGCATCCACCTTCAGTTTCTGGCCCTGTACCCCCATATTGGTCCAGTCTGCTAGCCATGCTTTTCATTGAATTTTTCATATCTTGTATTTCTTTTCATAATTTCTAATTCTTTACCAGACTGGTCATTCATATCTTATATTATCTTGTTTAGCTCAATTTCTGGTCTGTTTCTTCAAAAGTTTTGTTAGTAAAATCCTTTATCTGTTGGACAAAATCCTCTTAAGCTTTCAAATATTATGAAATTGCCTGTGTTCCTTCTTTGAGCTCTTCAAACATTTTGACCATTTGTTTTTTGAGTTCGTTGCCTATAACTCCTTGTATTTCAGTATCTGTGAGATCCCATCTTTTGAGGAACTAAGGGTTTTTGGAGGCATTTGTTGCTTTGCTTTGTCATATTTCTAGTCTCTGTGCTGTGGGTTAAAGATCAGTTCGCATAGAAAAACTCCCTGCTGTGTGCCGATCTCTTCAGTTAGAGGGTCTCCATGTGGTGCTGTATGGCGGGCGTCCTTGTGTCTGGCTGTGTTTTGGTGTCTGCCCCTGTTCAGCCCACTCAGCATGACCTCAGAGAATCTTCCTGGTGTCCAGCCCCCTTCTGGGCGCCTGATCCCCGGCACCACACAGAGAGAGGAACCCGGCCTGCAGTCATGTCGCTGGCACAGGCAGCCTGGATGTCAGCGTCAGAAAGAAACACTTCACAGCAGCATCTGTGTCCCTGCTGCAGAGCAGAGACCAACAGTGGTCAGAGTCAGAGCAAACCGGACATTGACAGACTGTAAGAACCAGTGACAGCTGCAACTGTATTAATAGGAAAGAGACCTACAGTGATATGCAGGCAGAGACAGACCAAATACCAACATACAGAAATCCGCATCCACTCATTGCAACAGCCATACAACAAGAGAATTTAGCAGTAATAGCATTGTCAACTAAATATCTAAGAATTAATAAAGCTTAACTGTAACGTAATAAAATGGAGGAGGTGAGGAAAGGGAAAAAGTAAATTTTCAAAAAGGAAGATGACAGAAAAAGTGAGATAAAGAATCCAATTAAAGAATAGAAGGAAGTTAACAGAATTAGGTAAATGTAATAGAAAATAATAAGAGGGCTAGGGCTTTAGCTCAGCGGTGCTGCTGCCTGCCTTGCAAGCACAAGGTCCTGAGTTTGATCCCCGGTACCCCCCAAAAAAATTAGAAGAAGAAAAAATTAGGAAAGAATAAAACAAAGCAAAAAAAAAAAACATAATCACAAACGAAAAGGAAAAATGAGTCCAGAAAAAATTCTTGCTTGTGCTTAGGTAAGTGGTTTCTTTCCAGAGCCTGTGGTATTAGAATCCACCAGGTATGAGGGAGGGATAGTGAGATACAACTAAGGCCTTTTTTACACACCCACTGTGTGTGTATGTGTGCGCGTGGGAACACACGTGTGCACACACCTGCCTGTGCGTGTGCTGAGTGTTCTCCACCCTTCCTGCTGGGCCAGTCAGCCAGAGGTGTGGTTTCTGCCTTAGGGCTGTGTTCACTCCTGTGGCTCTTAGGGTTTGGTCCCTCTGCACCCCAAGTTGCTGCTGTCTCCACCTAGCTTTAAGGCTGTGAGCTTGTGAGGTGCCCCCTCTGTCCAGACACGCTGGGGTGTGGTGACCATCCGAGCCAAGGCGTAATATCCCTGATCACATTGGCAGATGGGGAAAGCAGATAGCCCACTGACTTCCCTGCTAGACATGGGGGTCCTTGACTGCTGGGCTTCATGCCAGCACTTTGAGACCCAGCCCCTCAGAAAACCTCATGCCACTGGCCTGGCTTTCATCATGGAGGTAGGACTACTGTGGCCCACGCACCTGAGCGCACCACTCCTTAAGCTTCTTGGGATTCTGTGACTACCCTACCCCCTTTCTATACAGTCACTGTGGTAGAGTGACCCCAGAAACCCTGAGGTGCAGTTCTGTGCCTTCTGATTCCTGCAGTAGTTCAGTCTTAAAACAATGAACCCCTTCCCAGAACAGCTCCTGATTAGTGCCTCCCATGTATGGCAGTGGCCTCCTCCTCCAACTCTAGCCTGCCCTGCAGAAGGAGTCACTTTCTTTTGCATTTACAGTAACATGGCTCTTGGCAGCTAGCGCTGCCGGCTGTTGTTGCTCCTGGGGCTGCTAGCCCGAAGGGCCCCCTCTGTGGGGCAAGGTCATCTTTCCAGACCGCTTCCTTCCTTTCTCTGCCTTGTCCTCAGTTTCTCCAGTTCCTCTGTGGCTCCTAGTTTTCCTACCAGCTCTTTCTTGATTCCCTGAGCTCTTCCTTTTCTTTTTTCTAAGTTGTTTTCCAGGCATGTAAATTTTAGGGTGAGCAATGAGCCCATCACAGAGTGTGTAAATTTAATTATTGATGACTTTTAAAGTCTGTCCATTTAGTGAAACCTCCCTAACTGATACATCCAACAGAGAAGCCTCATGAGGGACTGAAGGAGTCCATTCCGCATTGGTGTGAGACTGGACCTTCACTTTGAGCTGGGAGCACCCATTTCAGATCAACCCTGTTCCCCTGTGCCGACCCAGGGTGGGAGCTGCTGGGCTTCCAGGCCAGTCTTCTCGGAGTGGCTTTTCCTACTTCACCCAGCTGCTGGGTACGGAAGGTGCCAACAGCTGGGCCGACCTGAGAGAAGAGAGAGGGCTGGCGCTTGCAGTGCAGTCACTGGGCAGCCGACCCGCTTTTCCTGGGTGGGGTCAGAGCTGTCCCTGGGTCCTGCTCAGTTGTCTTTGTGAGCTGCACTTGAGTCTGAGACAACACTGAGGAGAGTGCGTGTGGGTGCCAGCTGAGGCAGCCCGTGGGGGCGGAGCCCCTCCTGTTCCTTCACCCACGCTCGCGCACTCTGCACATCCGTGGTCCCATCTGCCCCCAGCTCGGAGAGCGCTGTTCACAGAGGCCTCCTCGGTCCTCTTGTGGCGCCTCCTCCTCCCAGATGGCCTGCCTCTCGGAGGCTCTGTCAGAGGGATGGTCGGGGCCCAGGGCCACAGTCTCCCTGTGAGGGACGAGTTTCCCAGCACTGAGAAGTCTTTCTGGACAATTCTTGGGTTTCTTAGAATTTTATTTTAGCAGGATTGTTAGCAAAAAATTGTAGGGGTGGGGCACACTTGTACTCCCAGCTCTGAGGAAGGCTGAGGCGGGAGGATCACAAATTTAAGCTCAGCCTAAACAGCTTAGCAAAACCCTGTCTCAAAATAAAAACTCAAAAAGGCTCAGGGTGTAACTCAGTAGAAAGGCCCTGGGTTCAGTCCCTGGTACCACCAAAATAACAAAGAAAAAATTGCTTGTGTCATCTCCCCAAGCAAAAAGGAAGCAAAATCTCCCTATTACTGAATCCATTTTACCCTCTTGAGAGTCACAGATGGGGTCAACTTGTACATTTATCACTTTCTCCCGTTAAAAATGTTTTAATATTACAAACTTCAGAAAGTAATTCTGCTAGTCAGTTTTCATTCCCACAACAAAATGTCTAATGCAGTTAACTTCATGAAAGAAGAGGTTTGTCCATCAGTGTGGAGGCCACAAGTCCAGTCACATGGGCGCTGGGAATGGCCTGGCACACAGTGGCAGAGTGCACGGGAGCAGGCCTCACCAGGATCACGTCTGGTAGGGTAGCAGAGAGGGTCGGGGCCAGGCTTGCTCCTAACACTCAGGGACCCAAGGAGCTCCCTGTTGTCTCCAGCAGCCCTGCCTCTTAAGGTCCCGCCCCGGCAATACTGCCACCTAGAGGCCGAGCCCGTAACAACGCCAGGCTCAGGCTCGGAAGTACTGAGACGCCGCAGCTGCAGCGTGACCTGCATCCTTTTGCCCCTCCGCCCCAAGTATCTCCGCGGTGCAGTCTGGCTTCCTTCTCCCCGCACCTTGGCAGCTCGGAGAAGTCTGAGCACCTAGTGCGACTTTCAGTATCTCTCCCACTCTGAAGCCTGTAGCTTCAGTTCTGTGCCCACAGCCCCGATGTTGTGTGTGGATTTTAATGCAGAATCCTTTTTGATAAGGAACCATTCCCACACTGTATTACTGAAACAGACCAAGGATGAGGAGGACAGAAAGAAAAAGGTGGCCGTCACCACCCGCACTGGGGCTTCCTGCCAGCCCGCGCCTCGTCCTCTCGTCGGGTCCAGTGGAGAACCTGCACAGTAGGACTCTACCCTCTCCTGCCCTGGACCCCAGATAGATACATGGGTGTGTTTGTGTCGTAAAGTGCTTCTCCTTACTTCCCAAGATGGAGGAGGCGCTGCCGTCCTGGGGGTACTGGGAGGCTGCCCAGTGGGCATGCCACTTCCTGCTCAGCCGGAACGGGGGAGGCAGCAGTGCAGAGGGGAGGATGTTTATTTTATCAGTTTTCACCTTCAGACCACTGTTTCAGTCCAGGGTTATCCACTTAAAATTATAAATTAATTTCCATTTAGCAAGTACTTGCTAAGTCCGGCAATTCACTAGTCAACACTTTTTTGCGTACCTATTATATACTCATTTGTTGTTCTCAGCGTTGCACAAGAACAGACAGCTCAGGGCCTGCTCTCATGGAGCTTCCGGGCAGTTAGGTGGAAACAGTAGTTTAACAGACACACAGGAAACAAGCAGCTAGTGGTAAGTACAACACAGAGAAGTAGGGCAGGTGACACGACCCGTGTTAGGCGTTGACTTCAGACTGGTGGGCAGGGACATTTAAGCTGCTCTAGAATCACTTCTCGGCCTTTTGGCTAAGATCAAGTGTAAGCTGCTCTAGAGCGGGTAGCAGAGAAGGGAAGTTGGTGGGCATGGATATCAGGCAGGGGAGCAGCAGTGCAAGGGCCCTGGGGCCTTTTCTTGTGTGTTTCTGCTTCAGCAAGCAAGTCCCAGCATACACAGAAGGGCCATGCCCAGCGCCCCCAAGTTTGAGATCGCTGCATGCCCCATGCATGACCCTGACCGCTGTTTCTCTCCCCTCAGCTCTACGTCTCCTCCGAGAGCCGCTTCAACACTTTGGCCGAGCTGGTTCACCACCATTCCACGGTGGCCGACGGGCTCATCACCACCCTCCACTACCCCGCGCCCAAGCGCAACAAGCCCACGGTCTACGGTGTGTCCCCCAACTACGACAAGTGGGAGATGGAGCGCACGGACATCACCATGAAGCACAAGCTGGGTGGCGGCCAGTACGGGGAGGTGTACGAGGGCGTGTGGAAGAAGTACAGCCTCACCGTGGCGGTGAAGACCCTGAAGGTGGGCCTGGCAGGGTGGGCGGGGCAGTGCTGGGGCAGGGCCCCTCCTGAGTCAGACAGGAGACTCCGCCTGCTGAAGGAATAGTTCACTGAGCCGGGGTCCTGCTCTCCGCTCCACTGCAGCCTGGGACGGCCAACCTCCCACCTCAGGGGAGTAGCATTGTGGTTTCCAGGCAGCTTCTTTCCTTTTGAAGTTCTTTGAAATCAGCTAGGATCTCAAGGAAGTTTTCATTTTGAACCCTCTGCCTTCTTCCTGCTGGGACCGGAGCTTGGCCCCAGGAGAGCGCCCCCTAACGTTGGTTCTAAGTGAACGCTGATGACCTGGCCTTTTTATAGCTGTTGGGAAAGAAAAAACGGAAACCTCCAGGCTGCGAAGAATAGGCCACACCATGTGTGGGGCCCCAAAGTCTGGGGCAGCCCGGCGCTAGTGACGGCTGCTTCCCTAAAAGGACAGTAAAGTGGGACCCACGCCTTTGGGCTGGTGCCAAAGGGCTGCTCTAGAGTGAATTGCACTCTAATTCTAGAACTCGACAGTGGCTTCCTGAGGCCGCAGTCAATGACATTGACCCTTGGCCAGACACTTTCGGTGGGGGTGGGTGGCATGGTTGCTCACCTTGAGCACTTCGGCTGTTTTCCAGGTAAGACTTTTTTTTTTGGGTGTTGTGGATCGAACTCGGGACCTTGCACTTGTGAGGCATGTGGCAGAACCACTGAGGTAAATCCCCGGCCCTAGGACTTTCTTTTTAATGTAATAAACATTTCCACTTGCCAGGCCCTTACTTCTTAGGTAGTCAGAGAAGCAGACAAACTTACACCAGGAGGGGCTGGCACTGTGGGGCTTGGGGAAGGAGCGAGAGTAGGCACAGGGAGAGCAGGGATGGTGAGTCAGGGCGGCCTGGGCCCCACCTGTCGTGTCAGCCCGTGAGGAGCCGCCACGGGGCTCAGATGGACATGACTCGTTTTGGGGTCACGAGACCGCCGCACGGAGAGCTGTAAATCAGCAGTCCTGCAAAGGGAAATCGGCTGCCGTGGCTGTGAGGTTGTGGGTTTTCTCCCTGTACACCCAAGCTTTGTAACCATCTTCTGCACACATGTGCAGTTTAGTTCAGATCTCCAGAAGAACGGAGTGAAGCAGCTGCACCCCTCATGTGCCCTGTAGAGGTAGGGAGAGGGCTGTGTTGGGCTCCAGGGCCCGAGCTGACTTACAAAGGGCCTGGCCAGCAGTGAGCAGGGAGCCCCTGGCATTGCCCAGGTGTCTGCCCAGATCAGTGAAAACAGAAGGAGGAGGAGGAGGAGGAGTGAGCGCAACATACCTCTGTGTCAGCAGTCAGGCTCATCTGAAAACTTGGAAAAGAGATTGCAGCCAAAGGAGGCTCCCAAGCACATAACCTCACCTGCCAGAGAGGAGAGAGGTCTTGTGGTGCCGACTCAGGGTGGTCTGGAAGCAGGACCAAAGAGCTTGCCTTGCCCGTGCTGTCCTTTCTGCTATATGTACAGTGCGTTTCCTCGGCCTCAACCACTTGCAGTCCCACCATTGGTGAAGAGCGACAGGACCCCACATGGTACCTAACCCGGAAAGCAGAGCGCCCCTCTGCTGCATAAGTCAGCCCCACTGCCAGCCGGGCAGCAGTCTCCCGAGGTAGGCTGCCCACTTGTTGTGCAAGAGTAGCGTCGGTATTTTCGGTATTTATCTTCACTTTGGAGAATGAGAGCTTGGACTCTGAATGACACTGATGTCTGTCACCTACAGGCTCACTATGTGCCTGGCAGTGAGTGCGTTCCGTACAGCACCCTGTTTAATCCTTCACCCGTGAGAAGGTTCACTGAACCGCCGCCCATGTGACCCCCATCCTCAGGGATGGGAGAAGAGAGGGGTGCTCTGAGCCAGGCTCAACACAGGCACTGACTCCAGAGCCCACCCCCCTTTTCCCCCAGTGGGAACCCGGGTTCCTACTCCTCGAACATCATGAAAATACCCTGCAGGACAGTCACCTGTCTCCTCCTCTGCAGAGCTGTCCACTCGGGCTTCATGTCCTCCACTGTGTCCCAGAGCTCCTGTCCTCCCACCTGCCGGTCCTGGCCTCTGATCCCTTTCCCACTCTGCTGGTTCTCAGCCCCTCCTCGCCAGCAGGGGGAGCAAGCCGTGCTTGTAGGCAATGCCCACAGTGAGCCTGCAGGGTCTGCTCCTTCAGATCAGAGGAAAAGAATGGAAAGGCGAGGCCCTGGGGGACCCTGTGGAAGGGAACCCGGACTAAGCTGGGCTGGGACGGTCCTGGAAGAACAGCTGCCAAGGGGAAGAAGCCCCGCATTTTAAATGAGCTGTATTCCTGAAGTTTGTAGTTTTTTTTCTATGAAACAGTTTTGTAAGTAATAGGAAAAGAGTACTGTTGGTCTAGTTGTGGTGTTGACTCATGAGCTAACGAGCAAATTTACTATGAAAACACAGAAAAGAGCATAATTCTTGAGTAGGTAATACATGCCCAGTGCCCTCTGCCCCATGTGCCGTGACTTCCCTGCATCCTCCCTGCATTTGTGGTCTGGATCACACAACAGAGCACCTTCCAAGGAGCTGAGCCTGGTGTTGAGAAAGTGCCCATTTGCTCTCACAACAAACAGTGTTTTGGTTTTGCTTTTCCTTTTTTTCTCCCAGGAAAGTGGTTTTCTTGGGGAACCCCAGAAACTGGCAGGAAAGGAGAGGCGTGATGGCATTGGCAGTCACATGCAGAGGTCTGAGGGCTCTCGAGAGGGCAAGGCTGTGATGCCGAGATGCTGCTGCTGCTGCTCTGCGGGCACTGTGTCCCCCTTGGGCCTGCGAGCGTCCAGGGACTCCTCTGGGAGGTGGTTTCTCTCAAGCTTCAGGGCCCCATCTAGTTTGTCAACACCCCTCTTGTCCTGCTGAGAAAACTGCCCCTTCTCTCCAGCATTTCTGGTCGAGATGCTCCTGCACATGCCGTAACCTCGCTCCCCTAGCAGATGTGGAAACCCAACTATTTGCACACAAATCTTACTCCAGGGCAAGGTTCCTCCTGACCAGGAGGCCTCAGAGAGCTTAGCCATTTCTAAGTCGGGGCTCTTCCAGCCAGTGGTGGTGGCGCATACCTATAATCCCAGCACTTGGGGGGATCGCCCCAAGTTCAAGGCCAGCCTGAACTACATAACAAGACCCTGTCTAAAAACCCACAAAATCAGACAATGCTCTTTCTTTTGCTGTTGAATACTACACTTATGGGTGAGTCCAGAGGCCAGAAGGAAGAAGCTGATTAGAAAATACCTGACAGGCGTCAAGTCTTCAACCTTGTGTCAGTAAAAAGACAAAAACAAACACCCAGTGTTCCCTGGAGCCAGCCTTTCTTTCATGCAGTCAGTGTTGCCGGTCTGCTGCTGGGTAGAGATGAGCCGCCCTGGTCATAGTGGACGTGACACTGGCGAGTGCCGAGCCCAGTCCTGGCGCTGCAGTAACCACTTTTCGTGTGTGAGATAGATGTAGATTTTCCTTCGCTTTGTGGAGAAAAGGTTTAGCCAGGCTTGGTGGTGCACGCCTGTAATCCTAGCACTCTGGGAGGCTGAGACAGGAGGATCACAACTTCAAGGCCAGCAATTTAGTGAGACCCTGTCTCAAAAAAATTAAAAAAGGACTGAGAATGTAGCTCAGTGCAAAGGCCCTAGGTTCACTCTACAGTACTGTAAAAGAGAAAGAGGTCAGAGAGAGAGAGAAGGGAGAGAGAGGGGGAAGAAAGGAGGGGATGTAGGTTTAGAGAGGGTCAGTGAGTTACCACGTCACACGGCCCCAGAGCAGTCAGTCTGACAAGCTGCCCTCTACCCCTCTGCAGTGCTATCCAGGTGTTCGTCCCCACCTGAGCCAGGCCAGTCAGGCCTCAGAAGAGCCCAGCCGACCCACCTCTTCCCCAGTGGGAAGCCTCAGCTCTCCTCAGGGCGCTTCCTCTGCCCTCACTCACCTGAGCCAGTTTCTCCCCACTCTGGGTAGAAGAATTCGCCTCAGAAGGGCGAGGGCGCTGGGGCGGTGGCACACACCTGTCATCCCAGTTGCTGCTGCGGAGGGTGAGGCAGGAGGGCCAAGAGTTCGAGACCAGCCCGAGCAATTTAGCAAGACCTCGTCCTAAGTTTCAGAAAAGGTGTGGGGAGCACTGGGACTGTAGCTCGGTGGTAGGTGCTTGCCTAGAAGGCCACGGCCCTGGGTTCAATCCCCAGTACGGCCAAAAATAATTGTTAAAAGATGATGGAAAAGAATGTTTGTGACTTGGGATTGAGCTCAAGTGGATGGTGGAATATTTTAAAGTGAGAGCAAAGGATATCACAGGATAGCATGGGGACATTTCCAGTCAACACAGTTACCAATCTCGGTTGCTCTTAGTCATTCAAATGATAAAGTGAGCTCTGTCTGACTCCAGCAGGGGGAGACAAATTCACACTGATTTTCTGAAAGAATGAAATAAGGAACAGTGTCTTCTGTATGTGTGTGTAGAGAGCCTGACAGACAGGAAGAGGGATGCTTTGAAAGCCTTATTCCTTCTGCAAATTTCCACAGATCTTTCTGATGTGGATCGTTTAGGAGAGGGTCAGCAGCTATAAAAGCAATGATGCTTCTGAAATGATTTCTCTGTGTGTGGTTTGTTATATGGAGCTTTAAAAGAGGAAACTGCACTTATTTGGAAAGCATCATTCAAGGACAACTTCTGAACACATTGCTGGCCCGGGAGGGTTGGAAAGCCCAGTGCCGTTCGCCCCGGGAGCAGTCCCGGTGCCTCAGTGCTGGCCGGCAGCCATCCTCTGACCCTTGGTGTCAGTGTGTCTCCCCACCAAATCTGAGCTCTGCACCCAGAACAGCACAGACTGCTGAGCCTGTGAGCAGAGAGGGCTAGGAAGAGTTAACAGTCGGTGGGTGGTGGCAGGGGTGAGCTGATCCCACACAGCTTGACGCGGTGACAACCAGCGACGTCGAGTGAGCTCGGATCCCCGAGCTAAGTGATGATGGGCTGACGCACCCTCATTACGTGCTTCACTTGCAGACAAGATTGAGCAGAGCAGGAAAGCTCTGAGCAGAGGTTGGGCTGTCCTCGGGAAGGGCTCCCCTCGTCACAGGGAGGAGTAGGGCAGCCTAGCAAGCCGTACAGGAGGGCACCGGAGAGGCAGGGGCAGGGATTGAGGTTCCACATTTCACAGAAAGTTTCCTAGTGAATACCTCTTAAGGAACCTCATTTTCAAGAAATTCATTCCTTGCTGGGCATGATGGTGCTGCCTGTAATTGCAGCACTTTGGGAGGCTGAAGCAGGAGGATTGAAGGTTTGAGCCCAGCCTGGGCAACTTAGCAAGATCCTGTTCCAAAAATAAAAACTTAAAAAGAGCTAGGGATTGTAGCTCAGTGTCAAAACCCGGGTTTAACCCCTAGTAGGACAGAAAAGCAAAAACAACCCCCCACCACAACATGACTTCCCAGCCAGCCCCACGCTGTCTCTCTTCAGACAGCCTCAGGAACCTCAGTGGTAGCTCACAGCCACCTCTACCTCTGTGGCTGCCTGCTCTGATTCTGCTGGTTAGTTTGGGAGCTTTTGAGTAGGGTCCAGCGCAGGCTCTATGACAGGACCCACCAGCCATGGCCACAGGCCCCGGGGCCCGGACAGGGAGAACGAGAGGAAGTGGAGAAGCAGCGTCCCATGTGCAGTGGGCACCGCCCGCTTCCCTCTGGCCCCCTGGTGATGTTTAGTGCCATGGGCTTGTGCGGCACGACCTGTACCGATGGCCACGCTGGAGCATCGTGGTGAATGAGCTGCTGGGGAGGCCCGACTGGGGGCCTGTGCTGACCCCCTCGCAGTGGCAGCTGCTTCCTTAGGAGCCCGTGACACCCTGTGCATGAGCACTTAGTGTCCTCTGCTCTGCTGCATTGCAAGGCGCTGTTCTTTGGGGCTGCAGTGTCCCCTTCTGCCATCAGGGTCTCTGTCCTTAGGTCCGTGCACTCCAGATTGTTAAAGTGAGTTTATTTTTTCTTCTGTTAAGTGTGCTAGGACTGGGAACCCAGGCACTCCTTGGGGAAGTGGTACTATCTTTGTAGTGTTGGCCTCTGCATAGCCCTCTCGGACCCCACAAACTCCCCAGGTAGGGAAACAGTGCGTAATAGCCACCAGGAGAGGTCCCCAGAACACGCAGGCCAGTGTGGACCCGCGGCCCTGGGTGACAGTTCAGCACCGAGGGGTGAAGCCCTTGGGCTGCTGGGTGAGCATCACCTGTCTGGAACCTGCCTGGAACCATGTGACAGAAGCAGGGGCCCAGGCTCCAGCTGTGTGTCTATGCACTTCCTGCCAAGCTCATCTCACCCATGTTTCTTTTCTCCTGCAGGAGGACACCATGGAGGTGGAAGAGTTCTTAAAAGAGGCTGCAGTGATGAAGGAGATCAAGCACCCCAATCTGGTGCAGTTGCTCGGTAAGTCAGTGCAGAGCTCGGGCCCGGGCAGGCCCCACTACAGACCAGGCATATGCTCCGCCAGCACCAGCATCCGGGTCCTGTGTGGGCTAGGTGGGGGAAGCGGAGACCTGGGAGCCGCCAAGTGCCACTCTCAGACGGGCCTCTGGAATGAGATGTGGCCAGCAGGTGCAGCCATCTGGGGTGAGGCCTGCTCTTTGCCCTGTGCCCCTGGCAGCCTCTCCCTGTGGGAGTTCAAGTTCACAGGCTTTCGAGGAAGAGAAGGGCATGGCCGAGCTTCCCATAGGAACACACAAGCCACAGGTGCTCAGAATCACGTCGGCAGCTGGGCCCAGGCATGGGGCAGTGGGAGTCGGCCCCGGAAGCCCTCGAAGGCTCGTGCATTTGGCCAGAGCCTCTGCTGAAGCCCTGTGTCCTGCCGGCAGGGGTCTGCACTCGGGAGCCCCCGTTCTACATCATCACCGAGTTCATGACCTATGGGAACCTTCTGGACTACCTGCGGGATTGCAACCGGCAGGAGGTGACTGCCGTGGTGCTGCTCTACATGGCCACGCAGATCTCCTCGGCCATGGAGTACCTGGAGAAGAAGAACTTCATCCACAGGTAGGGCCTGGCTTCGGACAAGAGTGCGGGCAGCACTGGGCTGGGGCTCCCGACAGCTGCTCTGGGCTGAAGTGAGCCGGGCCGAGACCCAGGCCCACGGGTGCCATCCACCAGGTGCGGGTCGTGCCCATAGGAACCATTGTGACCAAGTGGGGCATTGAGTGAGTTCATCAGGGCCCCTTCCTGGTCATCAGAGCCCCTCTGAACAGAGCGTCATTGTTCCTCCGAGGCCTCTCTGTCTCTAACGACCCGGGAGCAGTGGTAACAGCCAGCACGTGGATTTCATTCTCAGAGCGTGTGGCTTTTCTCCTCCCTTCTCGTTATTATCATTTCATTGTCCACTTCACTCGCTGTCATCTGGCCCGGGATGTTTCCCCGATTGTCAGAATCGTCTGTGTGTGCAGGCCAAATTACGCATCTTTGTTGCTTGAAGCCTGGAGTGCTGTGACCTTCAAGCGTGCCACAATTACCTTGGTGCTCGCATGTTTTGCGGGTGGAAGTGGCTTCCTAGCAAAGTGCCAGCCTGCATGGGGCAGAGCCTGATGGGCTCTGCCAGAGTGTGTTATGCGAGGCACTCTCCACGCCAGGGCTCTGACCTTTCCTACCCAATTAACTCAAGTACGACAGCTGTACAGGGAACAGTGGAGTGAGGGATGAGAGCAGCGCGTGTAAAATGCCGGCAGCCCCTCGTGAGGCAGATTTTCCGTGCCCCACGAGCACCCAGCCTGGTGCTTCTGTCACTCCGTGCTGTGAGCTCCTGGTGCAGCAAATTGAGAGTTCCCAACCCTGATTCAGGCAGATTTGCAGTACTTCCCTGAAATCATATTAGGCAAACTCATCTGTGTTTAACTCTCTCTCTCATTGCTGGTGATCAGTGTGTCTCCCAGAAGCTGCTTCCTCCACTCTGTGGGGCTTGTGATTTCATGGTTAACATCCCCAAAGCAGAGTCAGTCTGCTGCTGCGCCTGTGACAGAAGTGGGTTGTGCTGGAGAGGTGTTTAGAGTATATTTAGGGAGCATCAGGAGGAAGGGGTGAAGGAGGAATCAACTGGGGTGCGGAGAGCTGAAGACTGTGCTGAGCGTGTGGTCCTCGTGCCTGCCACAGTGTGACCGTGCGCACACTGACGCTTGGCTGAGACTTATATTCTCAAGGCAGGGCCGGAAGCGCTTTCTGTACTAATTTGTTGCCACTCACCCGCAACCCTGAGAGACAGGTGCGTCACTGAGTCCCAGGGTCACTCACTGCTTAGGTCATGGCCCAGGGACCCTCCTCCCGCCCTGTGCTGCCTCCCCTTGGTGGGGGCTCAGGCTGTGCTTGCTTCTCCCTGGCAGGCGTCAGGGCCTCTGGTGGACCAGACTCAGTTGCCCCATGTCTGCATCAGGCCTTCACCCCTCGGCACTGGGAAGCCAGCCGAGAGCACTCACGGTGAACTCTCTCCCCGCTCAGGGATCTCGCTGCCCGAAACTGCCTGGTAGGGGAAAACCACTTGGTAAAGGTGGCAGACTTTGGCCTGAGCAGGCTGATGACGGGGGACACGTACACAGCCCATGCTGGAGCCAAGTTCCCCATCAAGTGGACCGCGCCCGAGAGCCTGGCCTACAACAAGTTCTCCATCAAGTCCGATGTCTGGGGTAAGGCCCACTGCTGCCGGGATGGCCGGGCCAGCCACACACCCTCCCCCAGCCTTCCCCTGCCTCCTGCTTGGCCCTCCATTTCTTTTCATTGTAACTTAATTATCTTTGTTATTTGCTTCTTTCCCTCATTCTAAAATCCTCTCTCCTGTTTTCTTTCTAAAATGAAGTAAAAATGTGCTTTTTCTTTCTGAATTGTCCAGAATAGTTTACTTTCTTATTTTAACATACCATCCTTTTTGTTTTTGAGACAAGGTCTACTATATAGCCCAGGCTGGCCTCAAACTTGGAGTCCTCCTGCCTCAGCCTCCGTGTGCTGGCATTAGCAGCTCGATGTCATCATTCTGAGGTTGCTGTTAGATTTGCTGGCACAGCTGGCTCACCCCGCAGGCATCCGGAGTTGTCCTCGGGTCTGGGCCTGCTGCTTGGTTTGGTTTGGCCATTGAACAGGACACCCTTTCTGAGGTCTCGTGTGACAGTTGTTTGTTTTTATTTTGTAACGAACTTTTTATTATGACAAATTGTAAGCATAAACTAAAGACAGGGCCATATGAGCCCCAAGTACCCATCACCCGGCCTGAATAGCCCTCACCTCCTGGCAATCTTATGCCTGCACCCTGGCCCACTGCCTGGACCCGTATTATTTTGAATGAATCCCAGGTAAAAATTTCACTGTGAGTCGCCTACAGAGGATTTTTATTAGCATAACCACGATGCTACCCCCAGACTTGGAGGTAATTTCTGAATATTATCAAATAAGTAGTATTCAGATTTCCAGTTGAGCCACGAAAATCCTACTTTTCATATAGTTTGAGCTGAGATACGAATATGGGTCACACACTGCATTGCTTGATCCATCCCTTCTCACGTTCCCACTGGGTGAACCACCCATGGCACAAGCGCTTCTAATCACTTTTATTGGTCTTTTTACTAATAAAATTAATAGCAAGTCTATAAATGGACAGAATCTAGTTGAGTAGTTACTGTCCAAGTATAAATACTAATACTGTTTATACCAATTTAAAAATTATTACAATAATCAACAAATTACATTAAAATGTTACTATGTTCGTGAATTTCTTTAAGATATTTTATACTTAAAGGCAGCTGATTTGTGCAGAATGCGCAAGATGCCGTCAGGCGTGCAGCTGTCCTTGTGGCCACAGCGGGACCCGTATTTTCAGGTAGTCGTTTATGTACCACAGGTGGTTCACGCTGGCAGGATGATCTAGTTCAAATCAGGGCCGCCGGCAACCAGAAGTACGTTAATCTCTAGCCCACAAGTTCACTCTCCATCTTCATTTCCCTGTTGATTAATTTGTCATTTGTCCTTAGCATTTCCCACATTCTGGGTTTTGCTCCTTGTACCTCTGGTCTGATCTCGTGCCCCTGGCTCCAGCACTCAGATCCAGGTGGCCAAATCACATTCAGGCTGACTTCTTTCACTGAGGAAAGAAGGAAGAATAGTGTTCTTGGGTCAAAGGGTAGATCATGCTTGATTTCCCCAGGTATGTGTGTGTGTGTGTGTGTGATAGCTACTGATATCTGGTGCTGACCCGCTAGTTTCCCAGGGATTGCCATGTGGTAATTCTCAGTTCTGTCTTGCTCATCTGGTAGTGGGACAGCAAAAATCGACACTTCCTCTCATCTGGTCACCCAGTGTTGTCCATGCAGGAAAACCAGGATAAATGCCTGCTTCTTGCCCTTAGCACTTTCCTAAGTAACACGTTGGTCTCCTCATACCTTTGGTGGAGACCAGTTAGGCTTTTGCTGCCTTTGTGGTGTCATTAAGAATTCTTGGTGGTGGCGCACGCCTGTGATCCCAGCACTCAGGAGGCTGAGGCAGGAGGATCACCATGAATTCAGGGCCAACCTGAACTACACAGCGAGACCCTGTCTCAAAAAAGAAATCTCTTGGATGTCAAGATCTGGATGTATTTCCGTCCATTGCTGTTATTTTCCTTGTTGATGCAGACTGTCTCGGTGCTGGCCAGTGGGAACTCAGCTCCTAGTCCTGTTGATATTGCCTTCGCAGTCCCTACCATGGCTGTTGAGTGACCAGGTAGTCCCGGTTCATTCCCTGCCTAGACCTGGATCTCCGGTTTCTCCCAAGGAGCTTGGCTCCATCAGTGGAAAATGAGACTTCAAGGTCATTATCTGGATTTCAAACTTTGAAAGGTTTCATACATCTTTTATGAAGCGTTGAGAATCCAGAGGGACCTTGGAGATAATCCTGTACACCCCAGCCATAGGTGCCTGGCCCGCTGGGCATAGGCCATGTAGCTGAGTAGAATGCAGTGTCTGACTTCCGCCACGGAGCCCAGCACAATGGGCTCCTACCTGAAAGTCAAGAGGCTGACAGCCTTGTCCTCCTCTCCTTCAGTGCACTTAGGCTGTGGTGTGAGGAAACCAACAGTCTCATTCTGCACGGTTCTGTCGGTAACCAAGAGCCTGGCTAATGTCACTGCCGGGGCAGCTTCTGAGGAGCAGCTGCTGCCGCTGCCGGCCCAGAGGACCAGTTTTCATTGCAGTGTATTAAACCCTACACATCTTGCCCCGCCCCTCTTTCTTCTTCAGCGTTTGGAGTACTGCTTTGGGAAATTGCTACCTATGGCATGTCACCGTACCCCGGAATTGACCTGTCCCAGGTGTATGAGCTGCTGGAGAAAGACTACCGCATGGAGCGCCCGGAAGGCTGCCCGGAGAAGGTCTATGAACTCATGCGAGCATGTGAGCCTCTCCCAGCCTGCCTGCGGCGGGTGGGCAATGTCGGGAATCCCATAGTGTGGGAGCGTGTGGGCAGGAACCAGCGTTCCACTCCCTCCCTGCTCCGATCCTCACAAGCAGCTCTCGGAGCACTTGGATGCGTGCTTTTCAGACCTTTTCAATGTGTCTACGTACCTTTGTGTACAACCAATCTATACACACACGAGTTCTTTTTGGTTTCATTTTTAAAGCAAAAATTGGCTAGGCACAAAACCTGAGTTTCTTACTAATAGATTTCTGAGCCCTTCCACCAAATATTCTCCTATAATAGCCAGAGTCCTGGTGATGCTTATCCACCTGGTTTCACATGCACTTGTGTCTGTGTGCATCTGGGTATTTGTACCACACACTCCCATGCCGCTCACCAAGTGTTTCATACTGTGTTTATGTCATTGGTCCCTCAGCTTCTTCCCATTTAGCAGAGCAGCAGCGGCCCTCTGTCCCCCACTGCACTCACCTCATATTGTTACATAGCTGCCTGACACCCCATTATGATTCCCTTCCTTCACCCACCCTCTTGGCATGAGCATTTGGTTGCTTTGCACATTTGTTTGGTTTTTTGCCATCACAAACGAGGCAGAAACGAACATCCTCATACCCTGTACATCCTCGTACTCTGCTGGCATTTCTAAAGACTGACCTGCTGCTTCAAAGAACTCTCCATTTTAGACTTTGATAACATTTACCAACTTGTCTTCCAGAAAAGGTCATCCCAGTTTACCCTCCCATCAGAAGAGTCTCAGAGTGCCTCACACCCTCAGCAACACTGGGATTTTTCAACCCTTTCCATCTTTATTTCAGCCTCCTTTTAATTAGCGTTTTGTTTTTTTTTTTATGAGGATGTTAGACTTCAGTAACCACAGAGTAAGGACAAGCTAGCAACAAGCTATTTGCCTTAGGAACTCTCCACGCCTAGTAGAGTAGGATTACAAAAATACATTTATAAATTAAGTCTTTGCTGTCATGTCTCTCGGAGTTTTGTAATCCACGTATCTGTTAGAATAGCCTGTGTTCTCAAAGGCTTAATGTCTGCAGGAGGATGCAGTGGTGAGTGTCATTCTGACCTGTGACAGTGTAAGGTGCTTGCAGGCCAGGATCCCTCTGGTCTCCGGGCCGCTCCCGGGGAGCCACTGCCACAGCCTGTGTGGCCCGGCCTCAAGCAGGTGTCTGACTTGGCCTCGTCTGTCCAGGTTGGCAGTGGAATCCCTCTGACCGGCCGTCCTTTGCTGAAATCCACCAGGCCTTTGAAACCATGTTCCAGGAGTCTAGCATCTCGGACGGTAAGCGCATCCAGGCACCTGCCACGGGTCGAGGGTTGTATGGGGGTAGGAGCCCTCCAATTGGCTTAGACCAGAAGGGGTCAGAGTGTTGGGCTCTGCCCTCGGCGGCCTTGGCGAGATCTGGAAAATACTAAGTGCTGTTTTTTCAGTGTCCATAACCCTTTTCTGTACCCACATTACTGCCCACTGTTATCTTAAGAAGACAGAAGCCATGCCGAGCCAGCCCCGTCACTGATGGCTGCTGATTTTGTGTTTGTCCTTAGAAGTGGAAAAGGAGCTGGGAAAGCAAGGTGTGCGAGGGGCTGCGAGCACCTTGCTGCAGGCCCCCGAGCTGCCCACCAAGACGAGGACCTGCAGGAGAGCAGCCGAGCACAGAGACGCCCCCGATGTGTCTGAGATGCCCCCCACCAAGGCCCAGGGAGAGAGTGGTATGTCATGTCGTCACCCCACAGCACCACCCTCCCCGCAGGCAGCATGGTGGTGGCCTCCTGAGAGCTAGGCTGCCCTGCTCGTCCATCTGTCAGCGCACGTGGCATCTTTCAGGGCGACACTGCCCTGACAAACACTGGAGCACACAGCAGCCGGTGTGAAGGCGCTGACTCAGGGAGATGCCTGTGGGCCAGTATGTGTCCTCCGGTTGCTGGCAAAGCATCCTCCCAGGGCTCCCCAGGCGGGCAAGCGAGGGAGATGGATACCACCAAGACCACTTCCTGCCTGCCAGCTCTGCTGGGAGGTAGCAATTGTCCCCAAACTCTGGCCTGGCTTCTGCACAGCCCAGCTGGACAAAAGCATCAGAGTCTGGGCTGGCGCCTGGGCTGCAGGGCATCCAGCAGAGCTAATGGTGGGCACAATGCTGGTGGAGCACAGCCTGGGCTGGGGGAAGGGGCAGGGCTGAGCCAAGGTCCGGTGGGGGCCTAAGGCTGCTCCCGCACAGCAGCGTCCATAGCACATCGGTGAAGAGAGGTGAGTGATCAGCCTGTGTGCACATGTGCAGTGGACCCTCGAGTTGTGACCAGCCTGACACACGGACAACTTGGGTTTCGACCAGAATTTTAGTTTTAACTTAGGAACAAAGTCTTGAGTTAAGACCCAAATGCCCGCTTCTTGTGCTTCCAGATGGTCTCAGATACAGATCTAACTCTTAAAGAGTCTGGAAGGAACATGACAACATCCTTTCCTGTGTGGGGCTAAGTGGGAAATCCTGGGCTGAGATCTGGCTGGAAGAAAATGTGGCCTAAAATTACGCAGGAAAAGACTTTGGAGGCTGTGTAGAGGGGCCTGAGCCTTCACTGACCAACTTGAGTTACAAGCAGCCCTCGGGAACAGATTGAGTTCGTGAGTCAAAGCCCCACCGTACACTAGAGAGGGTCCGTGTACCCGCACTGTAGGAAGAGTGCAGGTGGTGTGATACGTGTACTCTCTAACACAAGTAAGCCAGAAGCGCACAGTGAAATGGCGTAAGAAATGCACCGTGTTCTCTCCACGCCCCCGGCCCATCTTGCCCGCGGCTTGGGGGGCTCTGGCGTGGGGACTGTCCGGGGCCTGTGCCCCTGTGCCCTGTTGTCACCGTCCTGATTTGGGGTCTGGGCAAGCTTACTGGAGGCCCAGTGACAGGCAGGCGCAGTAGTGCCCGCAGGACGCCTTGGAGGGCGCGGAGAGGTGAGGGCCCCTCCCTGGCGGCCAGGAGTGCCTGTCAGCTGCTCGGCCCTGGTGGGGCTGTGTATAATTCATCAGGGTTTCACTCCCCTCGCCTTCATCCGCTGCATTAAAGCGGGGCAGGTGCTCGGCCCCTCGTGCTGCCCAGTCTTCTGGGGGCACCGTGTGCTGGCACCTCTGGTCTCAGTCCCCGGGGCTGACAGGAAGCCCCTTCTCGCAGCGGCCTCTGCGAGGAACTGTCATTCACTGGCAGGAGTCTGGCAACACCAAAAGGCTTCGCTGGCACGCTTATTCATATTTAAAGAGTGCCCATTTAAATTTTCACAAGGTCGTCCAGGCCCCAGGCGCTCCTGTCTCTTCCCTCCACATTACTCCTCCTAGGAGCTGACACATTGGGTGGTCCTGTGGTTTTTCTGGGCCCCGGACTGACTTCGGAGGGACTCTGTGGCCCAGAGCACCGTACAGGGGTGAGAGGCCAGGGCCATCTGGCCCCATGTCCCCCACCGTCAGGGAGAGGGACGTGCTTTCCCTGCTAACAGCTGTGCTGCCCACCGCGAGACACTGGGAGATTCTGCCGGGAGCTTGGTGGGGACCTGGCTTGCCTCTGCGTCTGGGTGAGAAGGCTGGGGGTGAACGGAAGTCCCCGCCCAGGCCACACGCAGAGTGGGTGGCGCGGCTGGCGTCGTCCCAGTGCCTCCGGGTGCAAAGCGGGCCCTCGGGTCTGCCCGCTCACCTCTCCCCACTCTGTTTCAGAGCCTCTGGACCACGAGCCTGCCGCGTCTCCGCTGCTCCCCCGGAAAGAGCGAGCTGCTCCAGACGGAGGCCTGAATGAGGACGAGCGCCTCCTTCCCAAAGACAAAAAGACCAACCTGTTCAGCGCCCTGATCAAGAAGAAGAAGAAAATGGCGCCAACCCCTCCTAAGCGCAGCAGCTCCTTCCGGGAGATGGACGGCCAGCCCGAGCGCCGGGGGCCGGCCGAGGAGGACGGCCGGGAAGCCAGCAACGGGGCGCCGGCCCTCCCCACCTGCGACACCGCTGAGCCTGCCAAGTCGCCAAAACCCAGCAACGCAGCTGGCGTCCCCAACGGAGCCTTCCGGGAGTTGGGGGGCTCGAGCTTCCGTTCTCCCCACCTGTGGAAAAAGTCGGGCACGCTGACTGGCAGCCGCTTAGCAGCCAGTGAGGAGGAGGGCGGTGGCAGCGCCAGCAAGCGCTTCCTGCGGTCCTGCTCCGCCTCTTGCGTGCCGCACGGGGCCAAGGACACTGAGTGGCGGTCAGTCACGCTGCCTCGGGACCTGCAGTCCACCGGGAGGCAGTTCGACTCATCCACCTTCGGAGGGCACAAGAGTGAGAAGCCAGCCCTGCCTCGGAAGCGCGCGAGCGAGAACAGGCCAGACCAGGCCGCCAGAGGCACCGGGACGCCCCCGCCCAGGCTGGTGAAGAAGGCCGAGGAAACCGCCGACGAGGTCTTCAAGGACGCCACAGAGTCCAGCCCAGGCTCCAGTCCCCCCAGCCTCACCCCCAAGCTCCTGCGCCGGCAGGTGGTGATGGCCCCACCCACGGGCCTCACCCACAAGGAAGAGGCCGGGAGGGGCAGTGCCTCGGGGACCCCTGCAGCTGCTGAGCCAGGGCCCCCAGTCAGCAGGGCAGGCACAGGCACCCCTGGGGGACCCAGCAAGGCCCCCGCTGAGGAACCCAGGGTGAGGAGGCACAGGCATGTGTCTGAGTCCCCGGGCAGGGACAGGGGGAGGCTGTCCAAGCTCAAGCCCGTGCCGCCACCCCTGCCCGCCTCTGCGGGGAAGGCTGGGAAGGCCTCACAGAGCCCCGGCCAGGAGGCCGCGGGGGAGGCCGGTACAAAAGCCAAAGCCTTGGGTCTGGCTGTGGATGCCGTGAGCAGTGACGCTGCCAAGCCCAGCCAGCTTGTGGAGGGCCTCAAAAAGTCGGTGCTGCCTTCCGGGCCCAAGCTGCAGTCGGCCACCAAGGCACCCGGGACCCCCATTAGCCCGGTACCTGCTCCCTCTGTGCTGCCTGCAGCATCCTCGGGCCTGGCAGGGGACCAGCCGTCCTCCACCGCCTTTGTTCCCCTCATATCCACCCGGGTGTCACTCCGGAAAACCCGCCAGCCCCCAGAGCGGATCGCCAGCGGGGCCATCACGAAGGGTGTGGTCCTGGACAGCACCGAGGCACTGTGCCTCGCCATCTCCAGGAACTCGGAGCAGATGGTCAGCCACAGCGCAGTGCTGGAGGCCGGCAAGAACCTCTACACGTTCTGCGTGAGCTACGTGGATTCCATCCAGCAGATGAGAAACAAGTTTGCCTTCCGAGAGGCCATCAACAAGCTGGAGAACAACCTCCGGGAGCTGCAGATCTGCCCAGCGACTGCAGGGGGTGGCCCCGCGGCCACTCAGGACTTCAGCAAGCTGCTGAGCTCCGTGAAGGAGATCAGCGACATCGTGCAGAGGTAGCAGAAGCCAGGTTGCACCAGCTGGAGCTGCCTGCAGCCCGAGAGGGTTCACCATGCCTGTGACGGTGGCTGACCGTGAGCTGGCACCTCAGCCGGGGGCCATGCACCGGGCGGCCACACCCGTGGGCCAGCCCTGCTACCTATGTTCCGCACTCTCTGGCCCCTTGGCCACGTGGTCCTCACGTTGCATCTGGAGTTCCCGCTCTCTGGACTCCTCAGCTGGCCAGGACCCACCAGGCCTGGCCCACTGAGCACCATGGACGGAGCTCTGGGGCCGGCGGACGGAGACCATTCCTCTCAAGTTCCTGTCTGGAGACCCTCCTCCGGCTGTGCCTTCCGTGTCATACCCCACCCCGCAGAGGGAGCCCCCAAGCGCCTGCCGCTCTGAAGGCCCCTTGGGAGAGCCCCTTCCTGGGAAGGGTGTGCCCACCAGCGCCCCAGGCCCGTCACTCTGTGCTTCCGCTGCCCACCCCAGGCTGGCCCGCTCGCCGTCTCCGCGTGAGGGGAACTCGGATATGAGCCAACCAGCCTCTGAGCCCCACATGTCTGGGCCCAGCCCCTCGATGTGTGCTGCGAGTCCTGGGGAAAGCTTGGGTCTCCCGGGTGGCAGCGGGGCCGCCGAGGGCCAGCTTCCGACCAGGCTCCTCGCCCTCCTGCTCCTCCGAGACGCCACGGGGCCTTGCAGGGCCTCCGTGACCACACAGCCTTCCGGCCGAAGCCCTGCCTCCACCCAGCCGCTGGGCACTGCACACGGCAGGAGCGGACTCCCAGCTGCACTGCGCCCTCCCGGTGTCGCCCGAATGTGAACTGCACCGTGCGCATCGCGTGGCCTGGTGTTTCTGTGGGCCCATGGTGAGAACGGAGAGACCTGGGAAGGATGGCACACTCAGTGCCTTTTCCCGGGCTGCCCGGCCCCAGCAGATGCAGACGGCCAGCAGCCTCCAGGCCGGGTGTACTCACCGGCTCAACTCGGACTCTGGTGCGGTTCTCGCAGCACCTCAGCAACCCGGAGGCCCCACCACACCCGCAGCGGCCTCACAGAAGAAACCAAACACCTCCCAGCCCCGCCGCCGCCCCAGTCCGCCCAGTACTGGCCCCTTCCTGTTAACCTGCCATGCCGCTCTGTTTTGCATTTATACTTTGGTAATTACACTCTTTTATAGACTTGCTCTTTTATAAATGGCGTGTAAATAGTTTTCCACTGTGCTCCCTCTGGAGTGTCCGTGGTCTCCCCATTTTTCCCTTGATCCAGTACATTTTGTTTCTGTATATGACTCTTTGTGTTTTTTGAATCAAGATCTCTCCTCTGTAGTATTTTTTAAATAAATAAGTGTTTACAGAATTACTGGCACATTGCCCTGGTCTGTCTCCTCCCTGCTATTGAGCCCGTGCCTGTGGGGGCAGGGTCTGGGGTTCTTGAGGTGCTGAGGTCTAGTGTTGGGGTCCACAGGCCAGATGAGGGTGGGTGGCCATGAGGACAGAGCCGCCAGGCACCCTCGTCCTCAGGAGCCACGTTGCATGCCGCCCTGCTCTCAGGCCCTTCCTGTATCCTTGGCGCTGCAGCTGCCCGGCTGTCCCTGGCGTCACTGAGCACGGCCTGGACCTCCAGCCCCTGAAGGGAGAGAGGTGACGTCCTGCGGTCCTCACTGAGTCCCTCCGAGGACACCTTGCCCCACTTTCTGTCCCCACCTCAGCCCCCAGAGCACCCCTTGGTCATGCTCCACCTGCCTGGTGTGTTTCTTGTTGTGGACAAGGAAGAGCAGAGGTATTCTGGCCTGCAGGGACCATGGGGCTTCACGGGCCAAGCTGCTGTCCCCCGAGGTGGAAGGTGCAGGCCCCAGGTGACAGCGTGGAAGGGGAAGCGGGGAGCATGCAAATCCTGCTCAGCAGCGCATGTGGCAGAGCACTCAGCCCAGCCTCCCCTGGGAGACTGTGGCAGGGCCTGTGCCCACAGCCCCAGTGAGGGTGGAGATCCCTTGGGGCCTGGCCGTAGAGTCCACTGCGGTGCTCTCAGCCACCCCGGCCAGCGGCTCCAGGTGCTGGCACCCCACTTCTCCTTCCCTGACGCCCAAGCCGCCAAGGTGGAGGGAACTGGAACTCGGGTCTGGGCTCTTCTGCTATTAACAGGGCTTCCCTTGGGCACCGCGCCACAGCTGGGCCAGCCACAGCCGGCAGCTGCTCCCTGTGCTGGGTGACCCCTGGGTCCTCACAGCAGCCTGTCAGGTGGGGGTGCCGTCACCCACGTTCTCTGTACTTGGCATCAAGGTCACTTGTGGGTCCGCTCCCATGCATGAGACCAGTTGCCATGGTGGGGCACCATGTAGCGAGACACCTCTTCTCCCAAATGCAGACCTGTGTCACCTGAGCTCACGGAGCTTAGTTTGGTCTGGCTGATGCAAAACAGAGGTTCTTAACCTATCTGGAGGGGTCACGGAGGCTGGCGAGAGGGCCATGGAAATGGCTCCCGGCTCCAGGAGATGCACATTTGTACCCACTCTGCAGCTCTAGCGGACTTTGCATCCTGCCCCAAGCACCTGCTCTTTGTCTTGGTCCAGAACACACTGATCACGCAGCCCCTGGTGGTACCCACGCCCTGGACAACACCCTCACCCCAGTGCCACATCCCAGCCGGCACAGGCAGCCCAGTGGCAACACGTCCCTGGCATCTGTCCTGGGCGTCCTGAGCACTACAGCACAGTCAGGACAAGGTGCCTTCCCTGCTCACTACGGCAGCTGCCCCAGGAGCCTTTTTTTCTTAAATATCTTAATACATCAAGCACACAGGAAAGCACAGAAATGTTTTCCATCCACGTAAACAGCTGCGTATCTTTAGATGCACCCACCCAGGGGAAGCCTTTCCTGTGTCTTGGATAAGAACAGCAGACAGCTGTAGGTAGCACTCAGCGCTGGGCTTGGGGAGCAGAAGCAGCCAAGCTGGGGCTGGGTAGGCGAGCAGGGCACTTCTGGTCCAGTCTGCTGCATAAGTATGAGGTGTTTACACAAGGTATCGCAGTAACAGATACTACTATAAATCCCTCTTGAAATCCTCCCCTTTCTTTGAACACTCATCCCCTCGTCCTGGCTGCTTTCTGCAGCAGCTCTGGGGTGCTCTTTCCTGAGGGTCTGCCAGGTGTGGTCTGCTGCCAAGTGGTGCGTCCTCCTCCACCTTGTTCACCCGACCTGGCACCCGGTAGCTTCTGGCTCTGCCCCAAAGTCAAAATGACCACGAAAGGGAAATGTTTTGAACTGACTCAGGACATGGAGGGAGCCAACAGAGCACAACTGAAGATGCTCATGAAAGAGCCCTCCGGAGCTGCTGCAGGAAGCGGCAAGGACAATGGGATAAGTGTGTTCAAAGTAAGAGGGAGGATTTTAAGAGTATGTGTCTTTTACTGTAATTTTAAATTATTTTTAACATTCACCATATTTTTTTATCATATCTTGTAAAGTGCTTCCCAAACAGTCTTGCCTTCACCATCTAGACAAGCAGTGAACTTCCCCAGAGGAGAGATGGAAGTGTCAGGGTGGTATGACAGGGCCGAGGACCTTGCCACAGCATGGGTGGACAGCAGGGCAGGGGTTAAAGAGGAAGTTTAGCTGAATAAAGTGGGAGCTGATTTAACAGACCAGTGCCCTCTGCAGTCTTAGTGTTCTGATTTTCAGGGTTATTGAGCTCGAATGTACAAGCAAACTGGAGAGAAAAGCTTTGTTGGTTTTTTTTTCACTGATGAAAGGGCTTCCTTTGTTGGCCTCCCCCTCCCGCTTCCTTTATCCTGGGCTTCTCCTTCGAGGTTAATCTAATCTTGCTAAATTAAAAACCTGCCAGTGCACACCCAGCTGAGCAGGACGATCCAGCTGGCTGTCCTCCAAGTCCTCACAACTAGTGACCATGGGCAGGTGTCTGTCCAAGAGTCGGGGAGTGGACTGGGTCAGGGGCCTGGCTCCGGGCGTCCCTCTGCCTTTGGCCTTCGGTCTGCCATGTCTTATGTGTGAAGGACCCTCGGGAAGTGCTGGTCCAGCTGCTGCACACTCAGAGGGCAGTGCGCACCCGGGTCGCCTAGAGTCACCCTCACCTCCTCCTGTCCACCCGCTGACACTTGTCCCCAGGGCCATCCAGACGCCCCAGGGGACGCCACATCAGCAGGTGGTCACAGCCTGAATCCACTCTTCCTCAGACCCCTGGACTCTGGTGTCCTTGTCCTGTCCCTGTGACGGCACCCCAGACCCGGGCACGTGTCCGGAGTGGAGGGAGCCCTGTGTTTGTGTAGGGAAGGCGGCTCTGTAACTTCGGGTGATGCTCTCGCTCTGCTCCTTCCCCACCTTGCCACCGTCCCCACTCCCCAGCCAGCAGGTTCCTTTGTGGCTCAGATCTATCACCCTTAATGAGTGGCTTTCCGGCTGCTGAGGATTGAGAGCTGCTACCGGGGCGCGTAAGTCACTAATAGAATGGGAAACGCTGAAATGCTGTAAGGTGCCAAGCTGGGCCCAACCCAGTGTGGCTCTAAAAGGCTAATAAAAATCCGCCAATTAATTGTGACAGCTCAGTGGAAAATTATTCAATTGTAAACAGGGGCAGGCCGCAGCTCCAAAGGAGGAGGGGAGATGTTGCCATAGAAACATCAATATAAGTTCTCTTCTCAGCAGTCGCAGCTGGCCTGGGAGTGAGCGGCTACTGACTGCGTGTCTGACGCGGGATGGATTCGGGGCTGAGGCAGCGTCGGAGAGGCCCGCACGCCTGGCCCCCGGCCTGCAGCCACTCCAGGCTATGCACCAGCTCTCCCTGGGGTGGAGACGTGGTTTCCCTAATGCTCTTATTTTGAGAAAACGGAGGATGGAGCAGCCAAGTGCAGGAGGAAAACAGCCTGCGCCGTGTCTCCTCATACCTTTGACCAGCTGCCAATTAAGGTGTGCGGGCCCAGGCAACTCGATTTCCATCTCCCCAAAGCAGAGGCACTTGGAGCTCAGGAAAAGGAAGTTTCTAGGGCCCAGAGGACCTGGAGGGAAGATGCCAACATCTTATTATGATTTTGCAGTTGCTACAACTTTTATTTCAAAAGATACACACAACACATTCATACTGTGAACGTCTGAAATGCAACCTCGCTGTAGCAGAAATGTACTCCCTCCTGGCTCGTCTCCCGGGAGCCCTCCGCTTGGCAGACACCACACTCAGTACCTAGCGGCCGCGCCAGGATGGGCAGCAGCCTGGGGGCAGCCCTGTGCTGCAGCAGTCCTCCTGCCAGAGGGGTCTGTTGGTAACGGGGTGGGAACAAGGCAGGTTGTTTTTCGGCTTGACTCTTTTTTGTTTTTGACTCTCAGAACCGCACTGTGTACCTCTGCACACGATGCTTCATGGATGTGCTTCGGCTGTCACCATGGAAGTCCTGTGGAGACAGTCACAATTCTGATGACACCACCATGCTGGCCGAGTCCCCGCCTTCACCTGGATCCAGCATGGCCAGCTCTGCCAGGTCCGGTGCATGGCCCTGGGGCTGGCTGAGCCATCAGACCACTGGGGACGGGGAGGTTAGACAGCTGGTGGGAACAGCATGGCTTTGTCATCTTCGCCAACACACAGCTTCCTCTTGCTTACCTCCTTTTCGATGCCAGCCAGATTTTTGTTTTGTTTTGTTTTGTTTTTCTGTTGGTTTGGTTTTGGTTTTGCTTCAGCAAAGTTGGAAGTCAAGAGACAGCACACACCTAACAGACCCTATGCTAATGCTTTGTGATAAAATGCGAATATCACTTCCACTTCTCCTCGGGAGGCTGCAGAAGACAGGAGTAAAGACAGATGGGTGGAGTCCACGCAGGCAGCCCCTCCAGGGGCCCCCGGCCATCAACCCCGGCCAAAGCGGAAGCTGAAGCCGCCTTTCCTCCTGCTGTAGCCGGTGAGCTCCTCAGCCAGGTTCCCCAGGGGGCCTGTCGCCTTCTCGCTGCCGTGAGCCGACAGGAAGCTGGTGGCCTCAGTGCCCTCCTGCCTCCCAAGGCGAAGGCCAGAGTGCCCTCTGCCCAAGGCCTGCAGCTCCCTGGCCACAAGGAGCAAGGCCTGTGGCTGTGGGCCACCCGACCATGGGGAGGCACCCCACACAGCCTGGGTGCCGGGCCCCTCGGCTCCGACGCCTCCCGCGGTGTCCACCAGCTCTCTTCTGTCCAGCAGAGGCAAGCAGGCACCGAGTGGCAGGAGGAGGAGGTAGGGCAGGGGGAAAGGGCCCCTCATCTGGCCAGAGGAAAGAGAGAGGGAGTTATAGGCCATGTGTGTGGCCAGCCAGACTGCCGGGGCCTGGGCAGCGTCCAAGGGCAAGCCAAGGCCCGGCCGAGCCCGGCTTCCAAGCAGCTCAGGAGCAGCCTCTGTTTCCCCATCAGGCTCGGGAGCTGATGGTACCAATGAGGCTGCTGCTCGCCCTCTCGCCCTCCCATCCAGCTGCCTCAGTCGCTTAGCCCTACAATGCCAAAGCCATGGGAGAGCAGCATGCATGGGAGTTCCTTTTCCTTTTGTTATAAGTCCTGACTCTGGGCCCTATCACCTCAGAGGCCTGGATGGGAAGAGAGAAAAGCCCCGTCGCTGTTTCCAACTTGATACAAGTGGGTCTAGCACAGCCGGTTAGCGAGGAAACGGGTTGTGTGCCTGGTGGCCCTGGCCTCGCCCAGACCACCACCTAGGCAGGCACCTGGGAGGAGTGGGTAGCAGACGCCCAATCTCCCGCCACACAGTGGGCGTGCCAGGCTCTGAGCGACAGGCTTCCACGCAGGCTCTGTGTCCCCATCACAGAAAACCCTGTCCCTAGCCACCCACATTCCCACTTTCCAGGCAAGACGTTGCCAAGAAGGCTGGGAGATTCTGCCAGGCCACACAGCTCAAAAGTAGACCCTGGACTTGATTGGAACAGCTGCCTGGCTTCTCGGTGTGCCAGGCCAGTGGGCACGTCCCCAACACAGGCCTCCTGTGGGGGGCGTCACCCCTAGCTCATTAGGGCCAGGCAGGCAAGGTGACTGCTTGAGATCCTGTGGCTTAATGAGGGACAGAACTGAGTTCACGGCCAGATCCAACTGCGGTTGATTCAAATGTCCCCGGACTCGTTGCTCTGCAGCACATATGGCAGCCTGGGGGACCTGAAACAGAAATAAGCTCCCAGAATGCCGCTGCCGTGGCCATAGCTGCTCCTGTGCCTTGCACACAGCCTGTTTAGTAATGACCTCGGGGGAGCCGGCCTGGCTGGTCCTCTGCGGAGTCCCACAGGAGCTAGAATAGAGATGCCGGCTCTGGAGAAGAAAGAGGACTCTCCAGAAACTGCCCAGAGCTCTTTCCAGAAACGGCTCCCCTGAAAGCATTTCAAAGAAGGGAAAGAACTCAGCCAGAAAGCTTCAAAAAATAAAAGAAATCCCACTGTCTACCCAAATCCAGCTCTCCTAAGCTTGCTCTTCCCCTGGGCTGCAGCAACGCTGGCCAGGGCCGCCCTCTATCGGGACCGAGTGGCAGTGTCCTGAGGGGGCAGGCCCCGTCCTCCTGGAGTGGATGGACTGGGAAGTATCGGGGACAAATGTACCTGGGGTGGCCACCAGGTCCCTAGGAAGGTCGGTCTTGGTGCAGGACAGGAAGTGGCCGGTCTTCCCTTAGGGGAATCGTGGACCCTTTCCAGAACCTGATGAGAGCTGAGGACACTGACCACAGAGCACGGGGGCCCAAGGTGCAGGAAGTGGCCGGAACTGCACAGGGCGGACAGGGCCACCCTGTGGGTCGCTGTGGTCCCTGTGGTCACTCGGGCTGCTGGGGCCATGGGCAGGATGAGGTACAGGTCCCCCATCTCCAGCCTTCCCTGTGTGTGGCTCTGTGGACCCTCTGCCTGCAGGGCCCAGGCCTGAGCACCTGCCAGGGACTCACCATGTGGCTGGCCAGCTCCAGGGGCTAGTGGGCACCTGGGACGGTGCCTCGCTGGGTGGAGCTCCTCGGTCTTCGTCTGGGAGGCGTGGTTCCTGGCTGCTCCCCTCTTTATGTAGGCTCTGGGTGTCGTCCCCCCCACTGGCTGATTGCAACGCATTCCTAACCCTGGGATCCCTTTGGGGACATCGGTGGTGACGGAGGGGGAAGCGCTGGCTGCACAATGAGGACCCAACACAAACAGGATGTGGTCTGATGCGAGGGCGGACTCTGCCCTTTGGAGGAGAGTGGCGGCATCATTAGCCACAGACTGTGGGCACGAGCACCCGGGTCCTGGGCAGAGGCACGGAGGCCATTAGACCCCAGCGGCCTTGCCTATGTCTGGTTGGCCTCACTCCCCAGAGGATGTCCACACCCTGCACCCCCTTGGCCCTGCTGCCCTGGCAGGACTGCTCCCATGGGCGGGGAGTCTCAGGTGCCTCTGAAGCCAGCAATTGCCGGTCCCCTACATGGGAAGGTGAGGCTATTCCAGCTTGTACCTTGCCTGCCCCAGAGCCCCTGGAGAGGCTGTCAGGCAGGGAGAGGGCCCGTGAGCCCATGAGCCAGCGCATCCCTCAGATGGCCTGCTCTGTCTTTCCTGCCACCAAGCCCAGGGCCTGATGCCCAGGGGCCGTGGGCACTGCACCCTCGAGCCACCTCTGAGAGTGACCATGCCACCTTCAGAGCTGCAGTGATGGGTCCCAAGCCCAGGCCATTAGCTAGTGTGGGCCCGGCAAGGGCAGGCCCAAGTGGCATGGTCATTGACCCGCATGCCTCTCCGCCTGAGCCCACGCTGGGAGCACAGCACGTCATGGGTCAGGGCCAGAGCTGGGACACTGGGAGACTGTTGGAGATGGGAACGTGACACCAGGCACCCGAGGCCTCGCTGGCAACTGTTCCACCCCTGCTTTCCCTGGTTAGGCTCCCTGTCCAGCACATGGAGCTCTGGGAAGAGGGCAAACAAGCCCTACCTGCTGGCTGCAGGTTTGGGGTGTGGGCAGTGTCGGGGTGGGGAAGCCCAGCCCCCTGAGTGGCCCACCTGCTCCTCAGCCCGGCCTCGAGTCCCCACCTATCCCACTCTGCCCCTGCTTAGAGGTGCCTGGAGCCAGGTCAGGTGTTGGATTTGGTGACAAGCGTCCCGACTGTGAGGCCTGGCCCATGCCCAGAACACGTGACCCAGAGAGGCTGCCTTCGGATTCTCTTCGGGCCCTTCTAGCTTCCGGGCTCCACCAGCTCTGGAGCTGCCAGGGGTGACAGCAGCTGGGTTGCCGCACGGAGGTAAATGAGGCACAGGGCATGAGGGCAGGGGCCGAGTGGCACAGGAAGCAGCCGTGGGCAGGGTCCAGTGGGCACCTCACTTCCAAGGGAGCTGCCCTGCAGTGTCCACGCTGCCTCTGACTTCCTGTCCTCGATTCGCAAGTGTGGGAGGGACTGGGAGACACAGCAGGCTGGGCTGCCAGCCCCGACCCATGGGCTGCCCTGCTGAGCCAGGTGAGCCCCCACCAGCCAGCTGCCACCCAGGGCAGCCCTGGGCCTTCTCAGCCTTCGTTTCTCCAACAGCAGCGCCCAAGCCGTGGAGGAGCAGTTGCTGGCACAGCACCCTCTCCATAGCTGTTGGGGGAGCCAGGTGGGGAGGAGGCGAGCTCTTCATCCTAGGCCTCGCCGGGCCCTCCCACTCAGGGAGCCTCTTCGGCTGAACGGAGGACCTCGTCTGCTCCAAGAACTCCACAAGGAGTCTGTGGAATCCCACCAGCTGCCGAGGGAACTGCCACGGGGAGTTTGGTGGTGGCAGGGGGCACAGTCACCTCCTCCTGTCCCTGGACTGGTGCAGAGGCCTCACTCGGGCGTCCCCACCCGTTCCCATTGGCCCTGTGTCCCAGCCAGCAGGCCATGTCCCCATGGGTGAGGACACAGTGGAGAGAGCTGGGTCCATGCTCCGTGAACCTGGACATGGGGTGCGAGGACCCCTCCCCAGCTGCCTCTGCCTCTGCTCTTCCCCCAGGCCCCAAGGCCCCTCCAGCACCAGTGCTGGTAAACACGAATTCTGGTACACGAACCCAGGGGCATGACTCCACCACAAACCTCAAACCAGTTCCGTGACTAAATAGCCATTAGTCTCCGATACCCCAGAGCTCCCAGGAGAGAGCTGCAGGGACAGTTCATCGACTGGGGACACTGAGCAGATGCTCGAGTGGGAAGGCCCGGCTCCCCCCAAACCTCCCCAGGGGAGTCAGCCCTAGACAGGAGCCAGGACCCCCGCCATCCACCATTTGGGGGGTCCAGGGTCATCTCATCTCCAAGAAGTCTTGAGAAGAAAGCCCCAGGCCTGGGAAACGCTGTCGCTGGGTGTCAGACCCCGTGCCGAGGCAAGGGGCCCTGAGCTGGGCTAGGACAGATGGCACGGCTGGATCACCAAGAGACTTTATTGGAAACAGGAACGCACAGGACGTCAAGTGCACACACCCCGGCAGTGACCGTCCCACCCCATGCTCCCCCTTGGGCCTCAGCCCCCTCAGCCCCAGGACCCCACGCCACTGCTGTCACCAGGCACACCGAGGCCTCATGCCTCAGTCCCAGAGGCCAGATGGACCTCCATCCTTCTCTGCAGAAAGATGGAGAAACTGGTCCTGGGGTGCCCCTGCCACTTGGCTCGAAGTCCACTGCCCTATCCCCTGTAGGGAGCCCCCGACAGCTCATGGCTCCTCCAGCCACAGCACAGGGCTCCGTGGCTGGTGGCCGGCCCTGCGCATGTCCCCACGGCCCCCTTCTTCCTCTGCCTGGGAACCTGAGTCCCCTTGGCTTCGAGGATGCGGTTGGCAGTTCATGTGGTGTGGCTTGGCCGACTCGCTAATCCTCCAAATCTCTGCCCAACACGAGGGAATGGGGCTCAAGCAACTGTGTCTTCAGGTTCCAGCCCCAGCCCAACCATGTGTGGATAAGGGCAGGTGCCGGGAGGTGGGGGCACCAGGATGTCACTGCCGCCCCAAGGCAGGCGTCAGAAAACCCGTTGACATGCAGTTGGGGGTTGAGGCGATGCAGTTGGAGACCAGCTCACAGCTCTGTCCTTTGTTCTCGGCCGGTGCAGAAAGGCCACCAGGGGAAACCAAGGTTCCTTTAATCCTCAGGATGCCGAGGGCTCAGGAAACCAGCCAGGTAGCCTTTGGCTGGTCTCAGGGGTGGAACCAGTATTTAGGGCCCGGAAATGAGGCCCCTGCCTGTCACGGAGCAGGCCCGAGCAAGGGTAGAGGAGAAAGGAGAGCCTTCCTCTGCTCGGCTCGCTTTCCCCACGAAGGGAAAAGAAAGGAGGCTTGGGGGGTGACATAGTGGGACATGGGGATGCCACCACCCAGCAGGGAATTGGGACTGGGGTCCTAGTGACCTTTGCGGACACCTCCCCGCTGGTCCCGTATCTTGCAGGTCCTGGTGGTTCAGCATCCCCCGCTTCCTGGGTTCACTGCCGTCTCAGGTGACAGCCAGCTGCACTGCCTTCAGGCCGGGGTCTCCCCGAGGCCCAGGGCAGTGTGCAGGGATTTGAAGGGGGGCCAGGAAGACACTGGGGCGGATTGTCCTGGGCTCTGTGGTCACCACTGGCTTTGTGCTCATTCAGCCAGTGTCTAGCAAGGCCAATCCCCTAGTGGTGCCAGCCCTGCCCTTGGGCTCCTGGGCAGGGACCGGGGTGATGCATGCTGCTAACCTGGACCTCAGGCTGCTATGGCCACCCTCACCTGTCCCTCTGTCCCCTTCCCTGTCCCCTCACTGGGCTGAGCTCTAGCACATCTGCCTGGCACTGGCCTCCCCCCCAGACACGCGCAACTGTGACTCCGTCAGCATCACACAGGCAGGAGTTCATTTGATGGCACATCAGAAGGCGCTCGGCACTTCTGAACAGTGGCTGGCATGCAGGGCTGGCACAGATGCTGGCTCCAACCCAGGGGTGCTGCCCCCAGGGGAGTCAGGGTACACTAGGCCCCTGCAGTGTGACCGGCGCCATGGCGAGCTGGCTGGCTGGGTTTGTACAAGACAGAGGAAGCCGAGGGGGCTTCAGTTGTCGCTGGTATCTGTCTCACCTCCTCCTGTCCCTGGGCAGCCCCTCACCAGAACCCTGGTCACGCTGGGCTGGAAGCACCTGCTTCTGGGCCCCTCTGCCCCAGCCTGGGTGGTGCACAGGTAGCAAGACTGGAGCCTGCAGATGGCCATGCATCGACACTCCCCAAGGTCAATGGGCAGGTGGAGCTTGGAGGATGGCCAGGTCTCGGGGCCAGGCAAGGCACCCGGCCCTTCAGGGAAGGGGAGCCCACTCCCCACTTCCCTGCCTCCGGTCTGTCCTCCTACCCAGGGAGGGTCCCTGGCGCTGCAACCGCCTGGCCTGGCCCCAGGCTGGCGGCCAGGCCTTCTCAAAGGTCCCCCTTGGGTCCCCATAGGTGAGAACTTGCGAAAGTAGCCCTGGGCTTGATCCTGCGGCAAACACAAACATGCCCAGCCAAGTCGCCTGCAGGGGGCGGGCGTCATGAGTGTCCGGGGCGCTGGGAAAAGCCCATGGAAAAATGTCCAGTCCGTGTATGGCCCGCTGTCTGTCTCCCCTCTCCCAAGGTCAGCAAGGCGGGGCTTAAGGGGCAGTGCCCATAGTCGCCTGCAGGGGGCAGCACCCTGCGGATGAGCAGACCCTGGCCCAGGCTGCGCTCCCAGGAGGCCCCGGGAGCCTGAGGTCCTGGAAGTTCATGGGGGAGGGGGAGGGGGAGGGGGAGGGGGAAGTGGCTCCGCCTCAGCCCAGGAAAGCGAAAGGCTCTCACAGTGGGGCCTCTGCGCCGGCCCCAGAGGCGGGAGAAGCAGGGCTGAGGCCGGGTGATTGGGAGGCAGAGCAGCGGGGCCAGGCGGCGCTGGCCAAGACGAGGCACCGTGTCGGGCACGCGGGCTGAGGGTGGGGTGGGCGGGGAGGGCTCGCCGTGCAGTGGGAGCCTCAGCCGCGCACGCGCACGGGCGGGGACTGGCAACGCGTGGGGACAGGGCGGGCGGCGGCCTAGAGGCCCTCTCGGACCGGCCGGATCTTCATCTCGGCAAACTTGAGCGAGTACTGCCAGCCGGTCCAGGAGGACCACTCCACGCCGTCGGCGTAGGACGCGTGCGCCCCGCGCAGGTACTGCCCGTTGAGGTTGGACGTGTGGCAGTTGCGGTACCACCAGGCGCCGCGGTAGAAGGCGGCGCAGTTGTTGTCCGAGTGGTCGCTGTCGCGGTCCTTGGTGGTGAACCTCATGCCGCTGTGCTTCAGGAGGGAGTCGCCTGCGGGTGCGCGGGAGGTCGAGGTGTGGGCCTGCACGGCCGGGCCGTGCTGAGCCGCGGGACGCGCTCTCCCTCCACGCGCGGGGCCTGCTGGTGCTGGCTTTGGGTGGCAGGGTGGGGATTTGAGGCGGGGACCATCCTGACCCGGGGCACAGGGCTCGGCCTGGCGAGACCCCCGCCCTGTCCTCCCTACCTGCGGTGCCCGAGTACTCAGCCACGGTGAGCGGGTACCCGTCCTCCTCGGGGTCCACGGAGAACAAGCCCACGCCGAAGCTCCTGTAGCGGGCGAACGCCGTGCCGTTGTCGAAGTCCTCCAGGTCCACGTGCAGCTCGTAGGCGGCCTGCGTGGTCAGCGCATGGATCCTCTTGAGCCCTGGAGCGGGGAGAGGATGCCGAGAGAAGTGGAGGGGCTGAGGAGGCGACCCCCAGAAAGAACGGAGGGGAAGTGAAAGCTGAGAGCGTGTTTGGCGACCGAAGGGCAACCACCACCAAGTGTGCGCTGCCTGCTCCAGGCTGCCTCCTTCTTCCTCCCTGCAGGCCTGTGTTTGGCAGGAAGCTGAAGACAGCGCCTCTGCGCTGCTGGGCACCTGTCCCTGCCCCTCCCCTGGGCACCTTCAGGGTCGCTGCCTCCTTTGCCACCCAAGCCCCCTGCCAGGGCTCATCACCCTGGGTGCCAGCCACCTGTCCCCGTGTTTCCTGACCCAGAAGCAGCTGATCCTGCACAGAGGCAGTGCCTGCGGCTCCTGCTGTGCCCAGGCCTGGCCCTGCACTCCGGCCCACCCACCTGCTTCCCCTGCCTCCTGGGTCACACACACTCGGGCTGGCCCCCTGCCTCTGTGATTAGCTACTGATTAAGAGGGCGTTTAATTAATCACCCAGGTTAGCAGCAGCAGTGACATTTCATCAGCCTCTCCACGCTGCCTGCCTTGTGCCAGCCCCCCGGGCCCAGTGTGTGGCACCAGGGCAGGAGGGCAGGACAGACCCCACCCAGCTGCAGGGAAGCGGCTTCTTCCTGTCCGCCAGCCCAGGGGCAGCCATGGGCAGACCAAGGACAACGGCCACCAGGACCTCAGCCCCTGGCCCTCGGGGAAGTTGCTCCCCACCTCTGGGCCCTGCACACCTGCAGAGCAACCCCCAGAGCAGATGTGGGGCCAGGAGGCTCCCAGGGAGATGGTCGGGGCTGATGGACCCCAGCACACCGTGGCCCTTCCCACAGCACCTGCAGCCGCTCCCATCCAGGTGTTCACAGTTGCTGTGCTGCTGCCGCTGAGCGCAGCAAATGCTAACACCATCCCTGTCGCCCCAAGGACAAGAGGTTAAGGAGCTGGCGCAGGTCGCATGGCTATCCGGTGGATGTGACCCCAGGCTCTTAGTCATACCTGCCTGGTCCAAATCGCATGCTCGGACAGACAGAACGTGAGGGGCTGAGAGGGAGTGGATCCCCTCTGTGCCGCTGCAGGGTGGCTGCTCCCTGAAGACCCACCAGCAGGGGGTGTCCCGTCACCCAGGCAGGCTAGGGTGCGCCTCCCCACGCCCATCCTACCCTTCCCTCCGGCTCCCTGGGCCTCCCCAGCCCTGCTGGTTGTCCAGGACTTCTGCTGCCAGCCCTGGGGACTGCGCGATGCAGCTCACTGCCCCTCAAAGAGCAAGTCACAGGGGCGAGCGGCAAGGGGGTGCAGAGGGGAAGCCCCATAGCGCCCCAGCCTCACACAGCCCATCGGTGAATTTGCAGGTGGATTCAAGAGCCCAACCTAAAACACTAACAGGAAAAAAGCAAAGAAAAACAGGTGGGGTGACATTGATAAACCTGGGGGTGAAGTCAGGGTCTAAAACCCAGAAGAAAGAGAAAGACTGGTAGAAATTACCACATAAAAATTTAAAACTTCAAGGGCCAGGGATTTAGCTCAGTGGTTTCTTCGCCTGCTGCGCAAGCGCAAGGACCTGAGTTCAAGCCCCGGTACCAAAAAAAATTTAAAACTTGTAGGAAATAATGATGCTGGAAGACACATGACTGGGAGTAAGTATGTATCCTGGGCGTTGGGCAAAGGATCAATAACCTTAATATATAAAGAGCTCCCATAACTCAATAGTAAAAGACAAAAGCCTGTGTGGGAAGGCGGTGGGGCATGGGCCTCGGGAGGCGCCACCCTGGAGTTGACATTCCCGTCAGGCATCTGCAGAGCTAATCAGCCCCTCGCCTAAGTGCTTCCTTGAACCTTCAGCCGCTGCAGATAGATTTCAATTAAGATGTGGCGCCCGCCGAGCAGGAAGACGCTGGGGCTGCTCGGAGCAGGTGGGTGGCCATGCAGGGACCCGGCCCCCACCCAGCCGCCTTCTGCGCCCTTGGAGACGCTGGGGCGGGGGCTCCCCAGCTGGGGTCTCCCCATGCTGCCCCTCCAGGGTGTGGTTCAAAGCTGCTGTCCCCAACGCACGACCCTGCAGGAGCCACGCTCAGCCCACCACGCACTTGTAACAAGTGACCTCACGTCCTGAGCCTCAGTTTCCTTCTCTGTTAAAGGGGAGGGCAGCAGCAGCACCACTCTCTGAGGTGATGAGAAGTTTCCAGGACAGACAGACGTCAGCAGGTGCCCAGGGTGGCTGGTACTCCCCTCCTGCGGGCAGCCCCATGGGGCACCGGGCCAAGGAGGGGAAGGCCCTGCCCTCCCGGACCCCAGGCTAGGGACAGCTGGGTGTTAATGGCAGCAAGACACCCCACGGGCCCCCATGCCCGCCGGGGAGTGGGCACCTCGAACCCTGCCCTGCCTTTGGCGCCCAGGGCCTCTCTGAAGCCCTTACGGACACAACTTGAGACCTCCGGTTCCTGCCTGGTACCAGACCTGGATCTCAGCCCTTTGGGAGGTGACTCCCTGCCACAGGGCTCCCCAGTCCCCACCCTGCCTCCCGCCATGCACTTGGCTTCCCAGGTACCCGGGATGGACGGCCACACGGGGCGACACATTCACCGCAGAGTGCATGTGTGGTGGGGTGACTGCAGGTGTGCAGATGGTGTGGCCAGGAACGACCAGCACGCGCCCCTGGGGCTCCTGGGCCTGTGGGGAGCCCGTGGGCCCCACTGTCCAGCACTAACAGGGGCACCTGGGTTGGGAGAGGCGGCGGCGACCCTGCCCAGAGTCCAGGCACCTTCCTGAGGGGGCGGCCTGAAGATGAGCCCAGGTGGCGGAGATAAGCGTCCGGGACATGGCCTCTGGCCAGGGTGAAAACTGTCCTGGGATTCGTGGGGGTGGCTGCGGAGCTATGAGCATGAGCTAAAAACCTCGGAAGTGTCCACCGCAGACGGTCACTGTGCTGTGAAAGAACTGTATCTCCACACGACAGCAAAATCAAGCCTCGGCCCACAGCCACCACCCGGACACATCCACGCTGGACCCTGAGCTTGGGAGTTGGCGGCTGTAACTGATTAGAATGGAATTAGACAAGATATTCAGAATGCTCAAAACACTGAGCCAATTTAGAGGTGAACACTGAGTACTAACGGCCTCAGCGTCACCCGGGCAGTGTCCCTGCCACAGGAGGACCTGCGGGCGCAACACGGGCCAGAGCCACCTGCCGCTCTCCGGGCTCCGTGCGGAGCCCAAGAGCAGACAGTGCAGGGCGCTCCTTGGTCCTCAGGGCCTGAGGTGCTGCCTGCACCGCAGTGGTCTGAGATCCAGGGCAGTGAGTGACCAGGCACAGGGATGCACTGGCCACAGTGCTGTCCTCGTCCTCAGATGACTGGTCATCTTCCCACGTGGCCTCAGGCATGTGAGGCCAGGGAACCCGGATGCTGTCTGCTCATGGGGGCCAGGACTCTTACCTAGCCAGTGCTCCCCCGTGAGCTTTCCGAAGCCCTCCCGGTACGCGTCCCAGCCCCGGAAGAAGTTCACGGAGCCGTCCTCACGGCGCTGGAACACCTGCAGGACAGGAGGGGGAGAGCTGCGTCCCCAATGCGTCCCAGGATCCCAGGTCCCAGCGGGCCCGCCTCACCCCAGGACTCCCACACCCCACTCCTGACCAGGCTCCCCGATGGCCCCCATGGCTCCCAGCCCCAGCTCCAGAGCGGCATGGTGGCCAGGGTGGGACTGGGTGACTGGCCACGGCTCCTTCCACGTCCAGCAAGACAGGCTCTCCGTGGACTGGAGGACACCCAGCCTCTGCGACCTCTGCTGCTTCGCTGCAGGGGCTGGGCCCTTTCTGGCACTGGGCCTCAGTTTCTCCAGTGATGAAAAAAGGGCCAAGAGTCCTGATATAATTTTCCAGGTCAAAATAAAATAGAACAAAAACCATCATGGAGGGTGGTGTTTGGCTTTTTGTGGTGGTGGTGGTACTGGGCCTTTCCCTGAGCTGCATCTCCAGCCCTTTTTTATTTTTTATTTCGAGATAGGGTCTTGCTAAATTGCTAAACTGCTCGGGCTAGGTTCCAATATGGGATCTTCCTGCCTCAGCCTCCCAGAGTGCTGGGGTTATAGGTGTGCACCACCAGGCCCAGTTTTCAAGTTTTTAAACAACTACCCCAGCTTAGGCTTGGCCTCCAAAGCCCCATCGCAGATAGTCCAGAGAGGGGGACACCTGGGAGCTCCCAGTCCAAGCTGCTTCTCGGGGGAGGACGGGGAGTCCTCTGGGGACTGGGGTGTGACTTAGGTACCAACGTGCGGGGAAGCTGCCTCTGTGCTTCCTGTTAGTAACATTCCTGGCTTGGGAGCCTGGAATCCCCTCGGTTACATTGCTCTGAAATGTGGCCCATGCTGGCTGGCCCGGCAGAGCCAGAGCGCAGGAGTCTGCAGGACCTCGAGGCCCCGCCCCTCCGCCCGCCGGTGCCTCCATCTGTGCAGAGCTCTGGCTTCGGCTCTGAGCTGCCGCTTTCATTACTAAGCAGCCCGACCTCAGTGGCTCAGAACCGCCCTGCCCAGGGTGAGCACCAGCCAGATGCTGGGCGTCCTCAGGGACACAGCGGTCAGGGGCCTCTGGGAGGGGAGATGACACCTCGTCTTCCTTGCTGTGATTTCAAAGTTCTCAGGAGCGAGGCCCAGCCCGGGGCAGGGGCAGGTGGAGGAAATTCGATCAGCCTGATGAGATCTAAGCGAGCGCAGGGAGCCTTGCTGACAGCTGAGATTGGAACCCCAAGCACGCACTGCACCTCAGAAAGGCTTAACCCTAGCAACGGCGTGGCTCCCTAGAGGTGTCGGGGTGCACGGAGGGGCTGGGGCTGCCAGGGCTGGAGCTTTGGGCACAGCTGGTGTTGGAGGCCACTGGCCTGGCCCTGGGGCCTCGGCTGAGGTGGACTGGGGTTCCGGTGTCCTACCGGAGAGATGCTGTGCCTCTCAGAGGCTCAGTGTCCTCGTCTGCGGAATGGAATCGGAGCAGGATCTTCCCCTGGGCTCTGACAACCCGGTGAGCTCAGAGCTGGCTGCACAGTAGGAGGTCAGGAAATGCCAGCTCTGTTGCCCAGGCTGGGATCCAATTTGTGATCCTCCTGCCTCAGCCGCCCACAATACTGGGATTACAGTCATGAGCCACACCCAGCCTGCTAGGAGCCTCTCGTTCCTTTAAATGTTCCACGGAGCTTCTCAGTATGAGGTGCTGGCTGGCGAACCTGAGCCAAGAGGCCCGAGGTCAAGCCCTGCCCTCAGCGGGGTGCCCGGGGGCCCCTATGGGAAGGCTGAGGGGGTGTGCAGCTTTCTGGGGGGCATGCAGGGCTCAAACCTCCAGAGCATCTGCTTCCAGCCCAGAGGCCAAATCCGAACTCTCGCCCACTGCCTTCCCGGGTAGGTGCTGGTCACATCACCCCATTGTCCCCCACTGTCCCCTGAGCTCCACCCACGTGCCAATTAATGGTGGTGACCACGTCCTGGGGCCTCCTGGGCCTCCTGCTTTTCACTAGCACCTGGGAAAGGACACGGAGATATTCTTGCTGAGATCTTGATTTTAGAAACCACCCCAGGGTCTACCACACTCAGGCCCTGAAACCTGAGAAGTACTGGACCAGGACCCCCCAGGGCAGGTCACACCCATGACACGGCCCAGGCAGAAGTGAGTTTCAGACTTCTGACCCCGACCCAGAGAAATACAAGTGTCCACATCCACACACGCACACACATGTGAACTGAACTGAAATCTCCTGGAAATAGTTCCCTGTTCTACGGAGGATGCAGCCTCCTATTTCCTCCTGTGCTCTCTGCGATTCACCCTATCTTATCAAGAACAATCTTGATGGAAACCCATGGAAAGCCACGGTTCTGACACCTGTCAAGGGTCACCCGCAGCCTGAGAAGCGCTGCTCTCCAGGTCCCAGCCAGGGATGTCCACATCACGGGCTCAGACGCCCAGTGACAGAGGTTCCCAGCACCCTGGTTCACCCACAGCCTGCCAAGCTCCGAGTGCCACAGTGGCCCAGGTCCACAGCAGGGCCCCAGGCTCCCGGGTGTGGGGTGCTTTGTGTGGCTGTGAGGCCAGGCGCAAACCACAGCTGTGGCTTCAGATGCCTGGAAGCTGGCTGACTTGGGTGACACTGGCTATTTGGATGTCACCCAGCGAGAAGCCTCTAATCAAGGTCAGCTGGACAGGAAGACACCAAGAGGGAGCGAGGAGAAGGTGGGTGCTACTGCACCGCCCTCCTGCCCCTCGGGGACCTGCTTAGGCAAAAAGGGCTGGGGAAGCAAAGGCGGGCACAGTGACGGGCCCACCCTAGCTACCATTCCCAGGGCCCACCGCCCGGCCTCCGCTTGGCTTCTGGCTGGGAAGCGGTGGATATAGGCCTCCTGGGCCACAGCCACGAGTGGGCAGGCAGACAGAGCGTGTTTCCCGGTGCTGAGTCCCAGAAGCTAGGCGCTCGGCTCCCAGCGTGCCTCGGAAGTGCTGCCAAGGGGCTCTGCCAAGGGAGCCAGGGCCCTCGGAGTCCTGCAGACGGTGCGGGCTCCGCAGGAAGGACATCTGCACCCAGGGCGTCTGTCTGTCCGGCTCTGTCCACTGGGGCCGAGGGCCAAGCCGGAGACAACCCTGTGCTCTCCACGAGCCCGCCCAGGCCCAGCCAGGCCACCTCCGCAGCCCTGTCCCACCCGCCCAGGAGTACCAGCTCCGAGGTCACCGGGCCCAGGTTCCAGCCAGACTGCAGTGCAGGTTCTGTGACGGTCCTGTCTCGGCTTCTCACCTGCAGAGCTGGGGCCACGGGGGCTCCACCAACATCCGGGTTCACGGGGGCGGCGCTGACTGCCACGCAGCTCACAGCGCCAGGAGGGATGCAGGCCCACGTGGGCAGGCTCCGACCCCACTGCTCCCAGGCTGCTCGGTCCTCCAGGCACCGTGCCTCAGTTTCCCCACTGATAAAATGGGGATTTTGACCACCCAAACCCCAAGGCCTGCACAAGGAACAGAAGCACCAGCACCTAGCGCTCAATAACGGCAACAATCACTGACCCGGGCTCGTGGCTGGCGGAGATCTAGGGTTCCTCGCTGGGGTCTGGGGCCCCTGGAGGAGACAGGATGTTCTCTGAGCGGCAGTGGAAGCAGGGCCAGAGGCCCGGGGACGAGTCACTGCCCAGCAGGCTCGGCCCCGCCTCCGGAGGCTGTAACTCTGGACACGCATGGAAACTTCCTGAGCCTCAGTGTCCCTCCTGCAAGTCCCTGTAGGGCTGTGGCAGAGATGGGGTGATGGACACGCGTCCTGCTGGGCGGCACACAGGTCTAACGGCACCCATCCTCCCCTTCAGAGCCAGCTGCCGGCCCAGAAGGAAGGGGGCCACTCCTTGTTTTCGACTGGAAGTGGTACCCCCGGCGCTGGCGCCCTGCCATATCTCCCGGGCTTGGAGCCACTGCCTGCCGGCTCCTGGCACAGCACTGCTCAAAAATGCCATTTACCAAATGCTGAGCTGCCGTGGGTGCGGGTGCTCCACGTGAACAATCCCATTCACGTTAAAACTTGAGGGGCCCCAGGCGCTCCAGGGGAGGCGAGCTTTCTGCACCCAGACACCCCAGGTTACTAACTCAGTGGCCTCGGGCACTGCTCCGTGCCCCACTTCGGCTATGACATCACAGTTCTGTCTCTCGGACCCGGGTCCCCAGGGCCAGGGAGCCCCTGGGAGCTTTCGACTCTCCCTGAGCCGCCTCCCTCCTCTGAAGTTCCCTGAGCCAGGACTGGATTTCCGACCGCCTGGGGAGCTCTGCAGGGGGACTGGAGATGAAGTAGGACGGTTCCTCTGCAGCGGAACCAATTAGAGGCACATCTGAACCGGGTGACCCCACTCTGGCGAACGCCTGGCGGAACGGGGATGCGAGCCTGGCGTCTCCGGCTGCGGGGGGAGCGGGTGGCGTGAAGCCAAATCAATCCCAGGCCAGGTCCCTGCTGTCCGCGATGAACGGACCCGATGCAATTGGGCCTGCGGGACAGGAGGGGCCCCTTCTCCCCTCCTCCCCCTCCCTGCCTCTGACGCATCCGGCATCCGTGCCTGGAGACCCCAGGCTCGAGTCCCCACCCTGCCTGCCTCCCCAGCCTGGCCCTGGCCCAGCCCCGCACACCACCCAGGTCAGCAACTCAGTGCCTCCTCCTGGCCCCAGCAAGCCCCCCTTTCCCTGCCTGGAACCCTGGCCCAGGGTCTCTACGCTGTCAGGGGCCTCTCCCAGGCCGGAGCTGGGTTGTCCGCCTTGATGCCTCGGGCCCTGGGTGTCCGCATGCTTGGCGCCTGGTGTCTGAGTCAGTGAGGTCCCTGTGGGACAGCTGAGTCCCCCGAGGAGCCCCGAGGGGCCTCTGAGGATGGAATGGGCCTTGGGGCGATGTGGAGCTGCCCAGGCTCTGCCTGGAGAGTGGGCAGGGTCCCTGGGCACAGCCCTGTCCTGGGGGGGGGGGACCTTCGTGCCAGGCTTGGACACCGGGCCTAATGAGGATGGATGCTGTGAGCACAGAGAGGCAGCAGCCAGCGCCTCCCAGACAGCAACTGAGTTTCCGAGAGATTTGGGGGGGCAGGAGGTGATCCTGACGGATGCCCGGAGGCGCCGGGAGGAGCGCTTCTGACACCCCAAATGGATATTCACGTCCCTGGGCTGAGCCAGCACTTCCTGGACAGCCCAGCCTCCTTCCAGAGCCCCCTGGGGTACGGGCAACCGCCCCTCACCTTCCCCACTGACAGCGCCACTGAGGCCCCAGCTAGGCCAAGGCAGTGGCCACCTGGTCCCGACTGGAGAGCGGCTTCAAGGCCGCAGCTGCCACCGGGAGTTCATGAAGCCCGTCCTGGCCCCTGATTTCCAGCCCGGCCAGTCCCCAGGGATTCGGAGCAAAGCCCATCACTCTGACTCCTCACGGTTCGAAAGCGAAAGCTTTTAACCCCAGACACAGACCCAGGCAGCGTCAAAGCTGGAAGGCAGGGCTGACGGGTGGCTTGGTCACTGGGGGAGCCCGCCGGCTATTCGGCCTCCGACTGGCAGCTCTGGCCTCCTGGCTCCTGGGGGTGCTGACCTGCAGGCCCCCACTGCACTTCCAGGTCACTGGCTTCATGGGGTGTTAAACTGGTCCCTGAACGGCGGGCAGCACGCACCGAAAAAGTCAAGGAGGAGCTTCTGGGAGAGGCGAGGACACACCCGAGTCCAAGGTCAGAGGCCTGGAAGCTGCCATGGGCACCCGGACGCTTCGGGACCCTGCTTCTGTGCCTTGGACCCCGCAGGGCCCCTGTCCCGGTGGGGAGCTGGCAGGGACGGGGTCTCAGGGGTTCCCTTTCCCCTGGCGTGGCTCCTGGTCATATGATAATTGATCGGCTTCGAGATCGCATGGGAAATGCTCTGTTAGCATCAGGCAGAGGAGGCCGGGGCGCCAAGGTGGACAACTGTCTATGGCGACCCTTCTTCCTCCTGCCTTTCCAGGGTTGGTGGGAGGCACAGGCAGCCCCCACCCGAGCGTTACAAACTCTGGCTGCCTGCAGGGCGGTGATGACCCTGAACCACCTGCTGGGCAGCAGAAGGGGACAGAAGAGAGGGAGGGCTTCCAAAGGTACTGTGAGGCTGCCAGGAGCCATCCCAGGAGCGGTGCTGTGCCCAGGTCTCCGTGTGCTCGCCAGTCCCTGGGGGAGTGGCCCTGGGTCCTGTCCCCGACAGTACACGCCCCAGTATGGGGAAGAAAGATCCCTTTCCCTGGAGGTTGGCCCAGAGCCTGCCCAGTCTCCCACACGTGAGAGAAATGGGGAGGGGCTTCGCCAGCTGTACCCCCAGTGCCCGATACAGTAGGTGCTCAGCTAAATGTGAAGCTGAGAATTCTTGCTTTCTGTTGTCCACTGGATGGAGTCCCAGCCACACACTGGTGTGGATGGACAAGCAGTTTTCAGGGTGGTACACAGGGATGGTGCTACAGGTTGTTCACTGTTCACTCACAACTCACCATGCCCAGCACCCCAGTTCACATAAAGGAAGGGACATGCATTTTTAATATTATACAACGATCTCTCAATGGCTGGTGGTGCCCAGCTACAGCAAAACCTGCAGCCCGGGCTTCCCAAAGGATTGAAACCCAGAAATTTAGGGTAGGGTCGCAGTGAGCTCAAGCCCCTCTCAGCCACTGCCAGCTCTGGAACGGGGTCAGCCAGCCCCGGCTGGAGGATGGTCCCTGCCTGCCAGCTGCTTTTGTGGGCATTTGAAAAAAAGAATCAAGAGTTGGGCGTGGTGATACACACCCGTAACTCCAGTTGATGTTACAGGGCTGAGGCTGAGGCAGGAGGATTTCTGAGTTCGAAGTCAGCCTGGACTACACAGCGAGACCTTGTCTCGTAAAACCAAAACAAGGCCAGGGATGTAGCTCAGTGGTTCCACCACCTGCCTCAAAAGCGCAAGGTCCCAAGTTCAATCCCTGGTACCAAAAAAAAGAAAAACCAAAACAAACAAACTTTCCCCTACCAAAAAAAGAAAGATTTTTTTTCAGTACTGGGGCCTGAAGTATCCTAGGCAGGGACTTTGCTACTGAGCTCTTTTTATCTTTTTATTTTGAAACAAGGTCTTATTAAATCGCTCAATGGCTTCAAATACAATCCTCCTGCCTCAGCCTCCCGAGCAGCTGGGATTACAGGTGTGCGCCACAACACCCCAGGCCTGGCTTAAAAGAAGAATTTTAAATGTCCCTGAGTAATATTTGAGGAAAACTACGGGACATGCATCCGTCTGTGGTCTACTCCAGTCCCCGTCTCTGCGGTGTGGACAGAGCGAGGCACTGAGACTCACCGTCCAGCCGCCGCCGTCAGTGCGCATGTCACAGTAGACCTGGAAGCCGGCGGGGTAGTGGGTGGGGAAGACGGAGTAAACGCCATCGTCCTGCTGTCCGCTCAGGAGCACGTCCAGGCAGTCTCGGGGCGGGGAGCCTGGCAGCGGTACGAGGGTGGCTCAGGACAGCCATCACCCAGGCCCGCGCCCCGCCCAGCTGTCCCCCACTCTGCCGCTCCTCTGCCCACCCGGCCACACCAGGCAGAGTCCTCGGGGTGGGACGTGGCTCTGCCCCTCCCTGGTGTCACTGGGAGCTTGGCCCCAGGCACTCACCATTGGCACAGCCCCGCGGCCGGGCACCCCTGGATGGCACCCGCTGGAGGTCGGCCTTGAGGCGTGGCCGGCCCAGTCCCCGGTCCCTCTGCAGGGCGTCCAGGATGTCACCAACCGCGTTCACCAGGTGCACCAAGTGGCCCTGGCTCTCGGAGAGAAGCTGCAAGGCACAGGGGTCCCGGTGGGCCACAGGGCACCACTCTTCACCTCGGGGCCCAGACACCCCTGCGCCCCAAGGGGCAGCCGAGCCCCCACGGATCCCATGGGTCTGGGAGCTCCGGGCACTGAGGCCAGCAGGCGGGAGGGGACACCTGTGACCATGGGGCAGAGCACCAGGACAGCGTCCCAGGAGCACCCAGCTCCCCAGCTTCACTTTCAGGCTACAGGACATTCCCGCCGCTGTCTCCTCTGGGCCCCACATGAGGGGCAGCAATGGAGAAACTGAGGCCTGGAAAGAGTGGTCCCTGGCAGTGAACAGGCCATGCCTGGCCAGGGCTCGGGGCACTTCCTAAGGCCTGGCGGGCAGGAATGATGGTGGGGCGGGCAGCCCTGTGCTATCTGGGTGCTTTGTTGGTTTGTCACAGTGCTGGGGGTTGAACCTAGGCCCTTCACACTGAGCCACATCCCCAGCCCCTTTATTTTGAGACGGGGTCTCACTAAATTGCTAAGTTGCCCAGGCTGGGCTTGAACTAGGGATCCTCCTGCTTCAGCCTCCCAAAGTCTGCAGGATGAGGACAAAGTCTTTCTGGGAGTGGGGGCCCCTCCCCTGTGCTTTCCCCAGCACCCCATCAGTTAGGCTAGGGGCTCAGCAAGGCTGTCCTGAAGGGGCTGGATCTGGGCTGCCTGGCCCCCACCCAAGCTCCAGGAGGCTGTGGGTCCACGTGGAGGGGAGGCATGCATCAGCAGGGCGCAAGGCGGTCTTCCACGCCAAATCTGTCACTTGTCTGCTAAGAGCCCATCAGAGGAGGAGAAAGAAAAATACACTGTTCAGACAGTTTGCAGTCTGACCCGCGGCTGGCGCGGGGCTGACCTGTGAGGCTTTTAGTCGCCTGTCAGTTTCCCCTCCACTGAGCAGGAGATTCGGGCAGCAACAGTCAGGGCCTGCTGGGGACCCACGCAGTTCCGGGCAGTAAATGGCACCGTGAGGAACCTGGCCCAGGCCCTTCTGCTTGCTGGTGGGTGGAAGACCTGGGCGTGGGTGGAAGACCTGGGCGTGGAGCTGTGGGCAATCAGAGCTGAAGATGTCCAGACCCACGCGCCCCGAATTCATGGGGAACTCCTCAGGGATGAGCCGCAGCCTTTAGGGGCTGTGGAGTCAGAACTGGTGCTTCTGCTGTGTCTCAGTGGTGTGCCCGAGCCTTCCCAAGGCCCTCGCCACCTGAGCCTCGGTCTACCCCTGCACAGTGTGGAGTAACCAGTGTACCCAGCTCCTGAAGAGTGCTTGAAACAGAGCCCTGAGCTCAAGGTGGGCCTCTGGCTCCTATGCCAAGGACTGTCAATAGCAGTTCCCTGTAGGTTTAAATTTCGGTTCAAATGGGGCAGGGGAGAGCCAGGCGTGGTGGTGCATGCCTGTAATCCCAGCACCCTGGAGGCTGAGGCAGGGAGACTTCGAGTCTGGGTTACATAGCGAGACCCTGACTCAAAAATTAGAGTAGGGGTGCAACTAGTGGGTCCTCCTTATGTGCCTGAGAGAGCTCCCCCCAGGCATGTCGTGGGTAACCCTCACTTTAAAGCTAGCGGCTCAGCCCAGACCGGGAAGGTCACCTGCCCGAGGATGCCAGGTGGTGAGGACAGGGCTGGGCTGGACGCAGCTCTGCAACTCCAACCCTTGGGCCAGAGGGCTCATGCAATCCTGCCGTAAAGAACCTCCCAAGATGCCCACCACGGGGTCCTGGGGTGAGGGGTGAGGTCAGGCATCTGGGCACAGCTCTGAGGCCCCAGCTCTGTACCTGCAGCTGAGGCCTGGGGGCTGTGGAGGGCGGGGAACCCACTGGCTGCTGGTGGTCAGGAAGACATGGGGGGGCCCCTGCAGCTGCCGGAGCCCAAGGGAAATTGGCCCCTCACATGTGCAATGGTGGGTGGGGTGCCGGGCCCCTCCTGCCATGGGACACCTGTGGCCACCCGAGTCCCTGGCTGTGGAGGCCTGGGGAGCTGCGGGGGGCGGGGGCAGCAGGAGGCCACCCGCGTCCCCACCTGCTCCCCATCAGTCACGCTGACAGGGTGACAGAGAAGGAAACTTCTCCAGCTGCAGCCTTGGGAGCGGGAGAGGCCGGGGCTGGAGTCAGGACAGGGGCCTGGCTCCCACCCTGAGGAGCTGAGTCACAGGGCGACGCGGCACAGGGCTGGAGGCTGGGCAGGGTACCCAGGAGTCAGGAGAGCGGCACAGGCCCTGTGTGACACCAGGAGACTGAGCGAGAGGAACCAGGCTTGAACCTGGCTCCAGGGCTGGGTGGCCACGGGGAGGCAGACACTGGGCAGGCCCTGGGTGGGGGCGACAGCAGTCCGCACCTGCCCGGGCCCAGGTGCGGCTCCCTCACCTGGATGAGGCGGCCCTGGTCACTCTGCAGCGCGCTGAGCCCCTGCCCCAGCACGCCGTGGCCCTTGCGCAGCCCGGTGCACTCGGCCTGTAGCTCCGAGGCCCGGGCCAGCAGCCGGGCCAGCTGGTCGGCCATGGTGTCCAGCAGCTCCCTCTCTGGGGCTCCATCCGGCACCGGCTGGCCACGGTGCTCAGCCAGCGCCCGCAGCACGGAGGCCTGGGCTCCCTCCAGGCGGGAGAAGCCGTCGGCAAGGTCGGGGCAGCGCGGGTCGATGACGATGCTGAGGTGTGAGCTGTCGGCCCTCTCCACGGTGACCAGCGCGCTGTTGGGCCCCGCCGGCCCCGTGCTCACAATGGGTGGGGGCGCCGTGCCCGCCATGTGGACGTGGTTCAGGAAGAGCATGGCACTGGTGATGGCCACGGCCAGCAGGACAGCCAGGGACAGCAGCACCGTGCACAGGATGTAGCCGCAGCTCGGCCGCTGCAGGGAGCCCAGGATGCGGGGACAGGATGGACAGACAGACGGACGGACAGACAGACGGACGGACAGACAGACGGGAGAGAGAAGGGCAAGTGTCAGTGCCAGAGCGAGGGAGGGCAGGAGATGCACAGCCCGGGAGTGGGGAGACCCAGAAGAGGCCCAGGGGCAGATGGGGCAGAGACGCAAAGCGTACAAAAGAGAAACTGAGGCACGGGGCGCCAAAGGAGAGCAGCGCGCCTCTGGCCCTACATGGTGCAGCTCCAGGACCGCCCCCCATCCAGGTGGGGCTGACAGATTCCTCCGCTGAGCCAGGCACAATGGTGCGCACCTGAGATCCCAGCAACTTGGGAGGCTGAGGCAGGAGGACGGCAAGTTTGAGGCCAGCCCGGGCAACTCAGTGAGACCTGTCTCAAAATTAAAAGGGCTTGGGGTGGAACTCAGGGGGGAGCCCTTGGCCAGCAAACACAAGGCCCGGGGTTCTATCCCCAGCATCAGAAAAAAAAACCGTCCCTCCCTGCAGCCCCCAGGTCTGGGCTCGGGTGACCTCCCGCCTCGTCTCGCTGCACCTCCATGTCCCACCGTAACTGGGGGCAACAACGACCCCCATGTCTCTGTTCATGGCTACCTGGGCGGAGACCAAGGGCAGGGAAGGGGAAGATGCGCCCGTACGGTACCAGCTCCCCGCGGTGAGCACACTCGCCGCAGACGTGCTAAGAAGGTGACGTGCACGGTGCCAGGACCGTCAGTCACGAGGGGCCCTTCCAGCCCGCAGCACCCGGCCCCCTGCGCCCGTGGCCGCCGTCCGTCCTGCCCCCTCCAGCCCCTCGCTGTCCCTTCCTCTCCTCCCCCGACAGAGCAGGTCCCAGGCGGGACCCCGGGGCGGGAGGGGGTGAGGTAAGAACTGGCCTGGGACCGGGTGTCCCGCGACAGAAGCTGCCTTGTAATTAAAACCCAAATGCGGCGCCCCGACTCCAGAGCAGCAGATGCCCTCGGGGCCCAGGCGCACTGGGCCACATCACTCCCTGCTGCTGCTGTTTCACACGAGGGCCCAGAGAGGGCAAGGGGCTTGCCCAGAGCCACACAGCAATTAGAAACGGAGCTCACCCTGGACCCTGGGGCTCCTGCTTCCCCCGGGAAGGCATCTCCTGCTACCCGGCGCCTCAGCATCACACGGGCCCTCCACATTTCCGACCTTCCGAGTCCAAGGTGTCTCCGGAGATGACTAGTACATTAACGCGCTCGGAGCCATGCCTGCCACCTTGGGCTTCTCCAATAAATGTTAGCAGCTTTTATTGTTCCATGATGCACCCGTGTGCTGCGGCGGGAGGTGGCTTTATCTTCCACCCAGAGCGTCATTTCTCTGTGCCCCACACTGCCATACACTGCACCGTCTGTTTTTCTCTTTTTCTCCCAGTACTGGGGTCAAACCCAGAGCCTTCATGCTGAGCTATGTCCCCAGATCTTCTTTAAACAACTTCTCTTCGCTAAGTCGTCAATTGCCCAGGCTGGGTTTTACTTTGCAATCCTCCTGCCTCAGCCTCCCAGAGTTCCATCTCTTATCTTGTAACATTGCTGCCCCTGCAGGGCCTCCTCTGGCAACAGTGACCGACAGCTGGCTTTCTCACTGGGTGATACACAAACATCCACTGTGTTAACTCTAAGAAAACCCCCAGAGAGAAAATGAAAAAATGGAAACAGAGTTTTTGTAAATAGGGAGGGGTGGAGGGGGCAGAAGGGAGGGCAGGGGAAGGGGGAAAAAATAAGAACAAGGATACATCATGTAAAGGTACAGATTTCCAGTGGTGAATGTCATTATACTGTATACCTGAAACGTACCCATAAAATTAATTTTAAAAAAAGAAGAAGAGGGCCGGGGATTTAGCTCAGTAGTGCCGCCGCCTGCTCCGCAAGTGCAAGGACCCAAATTTGATCCCCAGTATCGAAGAGGAGGAGGAGGAGGAGGAGGAGGAGGAGGAGGAGGAGGAGGAGGAGGAGAAGGAGAAAACCCCCAGAGCAAACAGCTTCCTCCTCTACAAGTGCCAAAGCTCAGGCATGGCTCTCCGTTGGGGGAGGGGGTGCAGGCCACAAGCAGACCCTGCGGAAGGGATGAGGACGGCAGCTCCGCCACTTGCCCCTGCCCCACACGGCCCAGGCCCCAGGGACCCATTCTCGCCGGGACCTGCACCCTGCATGTCTGGACTGCTGCCCCAGCCGGACCCCAATGTCTGCTCCCCTCCGTCGCTGCCCTGTTCCCCTGCAGGGCCCCGCGGGCCGCAACTCCTCCATGAAGCCTTCCTTGGCTCCTCCCTCTCTCACCGGGAACGCGGGCCCTGGCACACCCGCACCCCACAGGCCCAAGGTCTCCCTCCACCCAGCTCCCGCGGCCCTGCAGCCCCGGCACACAGAGCCTTCTGCTTCGCCACCGTGGCTCTTGCCCAGACAGCCGGCGCCTTTGCCTCCGTTCATTCACCCCTGCTTCAGTTGCGCTCCAGTGTCCTCCCGGGGGGCAGCTCAGCTTGGGCCACCCCAGCGGGGCTCAGGACTCAGGGAGCCCGGGGCCGTGGACTTGAGTCTTGACCTCTTTGGGGACCCAGATCCCTCAGGGACCTGATAACTTCAGGGACCAGGAAGAGCACAGGCCAAGGGACATGCGGGGGCTGGGCATCATGCAGCCTGAGGGCCGGCTGAGGCCCAAGCATGTGGACAGACAGACAGACGGACAGAGGGAGGAGGAGCCGTGGGTGAGGCCCATCCCGGGATGGTGCTGGCCAGGAGGGGACAGGAGGGACCTCCCTGCTAAGCCTGAGGTGGGGCCACCTGTGACCCTGTGCCACCCCTGATTGCATGGCACAGAGCGACAATACCTCCCGGCCACCAAAAGCTCCCAGCCACTGCTGATCCACATTACTGTCCCTTGGGCGCTTGCCATCTTCTAACTTCTGAAATCGTTTGGTGCTGCAATTGAGCTCATTTTGCATATGGGAAAACTGAGGCTCAGAGCCCAAAGTCACACTGGGGACAGGCAGCAGAGGCAGCATGAGAAGCCAGGGGAGGTGGCTCTGGAATCCCAGGGACATCAGGCCTGCTGGGGGAGCCACCCCACAATGCTCCAACCCTCAGACAAAGCTGTGTCAGCAAGTAAGTCCATGTCGCACGCCCAGCAGAGCCCACGGATACCTTGCCCCGAGCAGCTCAGAGCTGCGTCCTCGGACTGTGGCACTGAGGTTCCAGCTGTCTCCTGGGTGTCCAGGGCCCCAGCCCCTCAGGGCAGCCTCCTCCCCCAGAGGACACAGAGCAGGAGGGGCTGGGGTTCCCCAGAGGCAGGGGACATCGGAGCCTGGAGGGGAAGCAGGGCACTTGCAGAGGAGAATTAGTCTTCAGAGATCGCCTCAGAGATGAAGAGCTGCGTGCTTTTATAGGCTGTGGCTTACGTGCCTCGCAAAGAAATCGGCAAGATAATAGGGGGCTGCGGCTGCGGACGGCCACTCTCGGGACCGGGGCTTATTGCCAGCCTCTGGCCGTGGCAGAGCGGGATGCACGCCCCCCACCTGCCTCGGCATCCCAGGGATGGGAAGAGGGGAGCCAGGAGCCCGACTCCCAAGACCCAGGTTCGAAGCCACCTCTGCCACGGACGAGCTCCCAGCCTGAGGCAGACGTGGCCTGGTTCCCAGCCTGGTCCCAGGGAGATGGCGGTATGTGTGGAGGGTGGGCGCAGCGCCCACCCAGCCCCAGCCTCTGGGGTCCCTGTCATGTCCCCCACAAGCCCACACTGCTGCTGGCCTGAGGAGAGGCTCCCACAGGGGCTGAACTCTGAGCCCCGGCCTGTCGGTGACCGCTGTGGTTCCTTCGAATTCCAGGGTCCCCACAACTCTGAAGGGGGTGCAGGCTCCTGTGAGATCGGAGTCACTGTCCTGTGTAACCAACAGAGCTCAGACCGAGGGACATCAGGAGCCTCCGGGGTCCCGGCAGGGCCTGGTACAAGGATGGGTGGGGTGGCACTGCCCTCCCCAGGCTCCCAGCTCTCACCAGAAGCTCAGCTCTGCAGGCCAAATACACAGCTGGCACACTCGGGTCCCTCCCCAGGGACCCTCAGTGAAGCAGGGGCTCAGAACCAGCAGGAGGAGGGGTCCCTGGTGCCCCAAGTCCCCGATTTTACCCTACTTCCCCCAATGCAGCCACCCGCTCTAAACCCCAGGATCAGGGAGAACAAAGCCCAAAGCCCTTGCTGCATGGCATCCACTGCAGCTTGTGACCCCGGACTGTGGGTCTGTCTGCAGAGACCCCAGGCACCGGCTGTACCTCTCAGCGGCGAGTGAGCAGGGTCTCAGTAAAGAGCCACGGAGTGAAAGGCATGTGTGGTGAGGATTAAGCTTGGACATCAGGGAGGACTTCCCCACGTGAGTCTCTTTCGGGAGTGGTTTAGAGAGCTTGACTTGGATGAGTAACCTTGCCGCGGGGTGTAAGCCCTGCCCCTCTGGAGGAGCCAGCTTCGGGGTGACTGCCTGCCCATGTTCCAGGACGCGGAGACCGGGGCCCATTTCTAGCTCCTTTCACCCTATCATCTCCGACTTCCGGCAAACACCTGTCCACCGCTTCACCCTGTACCAAGGGAACAACAGTCCTTTCCTGTCCTTCCGGGGGGACACAGGATGCAGAAGCAAAGTCCAAGTCAGAACTGTCCAAGGTCACCCAGCAGGGCGGAGCTGACGGCACACAGGGCTGGGACCCAGGCCGTCCCAGGATCGGGGCAATGCCAACCTCGAGCGACATCGATTCCCGCCAGGCATCGGAACCAAGACGTCAAGACAGGACGGCACCCTTGCTGCCCCTCACCTTCCCCTGAGACATGGGTTCCGGTCCTGCCCCACGCCCCACTTCGGGCCCTGTCTGTCCAGGGTGACAGTCACCCTCACGGCCCACCTCCAGGGCAGTCACCACCACCTCAGAGGCCCAGCCGGCCCGTGAGAGGGGACAGGCTGTGCTGAGAACCGGCCTCCCTCCCAGTGGGTGTGCTTGCAAAAGATGCTTGCGCATTTCCCTAAGCTCATGGCAGCCCTTCGAAGAGGAGGAGGCAGGGATGGCGGCTCGCATGTTCCTGATGGGAAAGCCCAGGCCCAGAGACGGGGAGGAACTTTCACAGGGACACACAGCAAGGGAGGTGAGAAGGGCAGCAGGAGGGAGAGCAGCCCCAGGGGACCAGCCAAGGCCTGGTCTCTGCCTCCAGCCTCAGACAGGCACGGAGCTGGCAGGGGACAGCCCGGTCTACGCTGGGTCACCATGGGGAGGAGGTGGTGTCCGATACAGCAGCGGGGAGCAGCAGAGCTGAGCAGGGCGGCTGCTGTTTGGCCCAGGACACCTTGAGGCCACCTTAGAAGTTGCTGCCCCTTTCTGGCTCGGCTCCGCCCCTCCTCTCTGAGGCCCCTCATGAGGAAGCTTGAAGCAGGGGCAATCTAGCCAACTGGAGCTGCCTTCAGGGGCCTGGAAGGAGTGTATGCCCAAGGGGGCTCCCGCTGGAGCAGGCACTTGGGGCTGCAGGCCAAGGCGGTGAGATAAAGGCATAGAGGGGCCAGGACTTGGAGAGACAGCTGCTGGCATCAGGGGGGCTTCCCGGAGGAGGTGGCCTCACTTGAGTTGATGTTTTCTTTTTTTGTGGTACTGAGAATTGAACCTAGGTCCTCATGCATGCTAGGAGAGCCCTCTATCACTGATCTACACTCCTAGTCCCTTTTAATTTTAATTTTATGTATTTATTTTGAGACAGGGTCTTGCTGTGTAGTTCATGCTGGCCTCGAACTCTTTATGTAGCCCTGGGCTGGCCTCAAGCCTGGCAATCTTCCTGCCTCAGCCTCCTGAATGCTGCGATTACAGGTGTGTACTGCTACACCTGGCTTGAGCTGGGGGTATTTTTGGGTTTTTTTTTTCTTGGTACCAGGGATAGAACTCAGGACTTTGCACTTGCGAGGCAGGCTGCAGAACCACTGAGCTAAATCCCCGGCCCTTGAGCTGGGTTTTGAAGAACACACCAGGTAGCCCCAAAGGGAGAGCGGTACATGCATCTGTGCGTGGGTTTGGGGGAACTTGAAATAGCACCCATCTGGATGTGAGGAGGGGCAGAGTTGATAAAGGACAAGCTGGGTGTGGAGCACGGGCCAGGCCAGGGATGGCCCTGGGGACAAGTCCTGAAGTTCGAGGAGGACGAGGAGGAGGTCAGGTCCCAGCGGGAAGGGCCGGGTACCTGCTGGGGGAAGGCCGTATCTCCGGTCTCAAAAGGGGCACAGACGCCCCTGAGAGGCGGCGAGAGGCTGGGGGCCACGGCTGAAGCCCCACTCCCACGCCGTGTGACTTGGCGCGCTCCGCCCCCTCTCCGACCCGGGAAGGGAAGGGACGCGCCGAACTGAAAGGGCTGCAAACTGTAGGGCGCCCCCCCCCCCTCCCGCCAGCCGCTGAGTGCGCTCCCTCCAGAAAGAGCAGGCTGCGATCCCATCCGAGGGAGCCTGCCGCCGCCAAGGCCCGCCCCTGCCGCCCCCCGCCGGAGCTGCAAACTCAACTGTTCCTTCCCCAATGACATCTGTCTGGGAGAAATTTAAAATTTAAAACGAACAGCCCCATTATCTCCTCTCCTTGGCGAGCAGCCTCTTCCGCCACCGCCTGTCCCGGTCCCTTTGTGGTGCGGCCTGGGGCGGCCCCGGAGCTGATCCTCTGCTCCGCTCTTGCCGGACTCCCGCCCGGCACTGCCCAGGGCTCTGCCCCGACCCCTCTGCTGGGCACAGCCACGGGCACCCCGCGGACTACCGCCCCGTGCACCCAGGCAGCGGGACCGGAGGAAGGAGCCACCGGCCCCAGAGCACCCAGCCCGGGGTTCAGGTCCCACCGCGCTGTGTGGCCTGAGGCTGGAGTCGGCCTTCTCGGAGCCGGGCATCCCTTGTCTTAAAGTCTGAGAGCCGAGTGTGTTCTGGTCTACTGTACGCAGGGTCCTGGCCAGAGTGGGAAGATTCGGAGGAGACCCTGTGGGCCAGGGGCCGGGCACGGTCCTGAAGTCCAGGTTGTTGTGCCAGTGCCAGGCAGAGAGCAGAGAATGGGGTTCCGGAGAGAGGCGCCCGTGCAGGCAGGACGCGGGGGCTGGGAAGGGAAGTCCCCGTCGGCGGCCACGCAGCGAACTGAGGGCGGACCGGGGCGCACGCTGGGTCCCCACCCCTCCCGGCACACACAGGGGTCTCCGCAGGGTCTGGGGGCTCCCGCAGGGCGCGGCCCCGTCTGAGCCCACCGTCCCCGCGCCCCGGTGTCCCGGCGCCCGGTACCTGCGGCTTGTCGCGCGGCCGGTCCTCAAGTTGGGAAGCGCCGCCCATGGTCCTCGGGGTCAGAGCATCTCCGGGCGGCGAGGCGGGGAGCGGCGAGGCGGGCGCGGGCGCGGGCTCCGGCTGCACCGGCTCCGGCCTCGGGCTGCACCGGCTCCGGCCTCGCACGCTGGCGGCGCCGGTGTGGCCTGGCCGCGGGCAGCCGTGTACAGGTGCGCGCGTGCGAGCGCCGGGCGTGCGCGGCAGCCGAGCGAGCGAGCGGGAGCGCGAGAACCCGCCGTCCCCGCCGTCCCCGCCCGCGCCCGCGCCCGCGCCTCCCCTCGCTCCGCTCCCGGCTCCCGCGTTTCTGTCCCGGGCTCCCCGCCTTTTACTGCGCCCCTCGCCCCCGCCTCGCGCGCGCACTTGGACGTTTCACCCGCGGAAGGCCAGAGACGGACGCGGGGGCCTTGGGGCCGGGTCCCGGGGCGGGGGTGCTCGCGCGCTCCCGAGGGCCCGGAACCCCTCAAACTTCCTCCCGGCGGAAGTCGCCGAAGTCCCCGCGGGGGGTGGGGGCGCCGCGCTCCTCAAAGCTGGGGCGCAAGAGGCAGGGTGGGGGCGGCGCGAGTGCGGCCCCGCGGGTCCCCGACGGCCCGGGCCAGCCTCAGGCCCCGCCCCCTCCGCACCCCGACTCCCCCCGGGGTCCCCGCCCGCGCGCCCGCCTCCCCCGCGGCCGGGGGGCCTGAGCCGGGCTTCTCCGCCCCCTTCCGCCGCAGCGCTTCTGAAAGCGTTTAATCCGCTGCGCAGCCTTCGAGGTAATTGACAAAGTCCTTAATCTGCGCCTTAACGAGCTGCTATTGTGGCTTGGCCGGGTGGCTCCGCGCGACGCCCGCGCCTCCCCACGCTGCTTTCCTGCTCGCGGGGCGCCTTGGCCGCCGCGCTGTTCCCGGTCTGGGCTCCGCGTCTCCCCGACCGGCTGCCAGTCTGTCGCCCCATCTCAGTCCCTCTCCCAGCCCCTCTGAGCACCTGGCGCGGACAGCGAATGCGGTGGACTTGGAGGCGGGGGCCCTTGTCACCGCCAGAGCGGGGTCACCCTCCCGGGGCCCAGCCACCGTCCACAGCCTCGCTGTAACGTCCAGGGAAGCCCCGCCCCGCTGCTCACCAGGCTGGCTGGGCCGTCGGGAGGCTGGGCTCTCCTGGCCCGGCTCTTTCTGGGGGCCCCTAGCCTATCCTCCCCACTAGGGGGCAGCGCGTGCCCCGGAGGGCCCTGGCCCTAGCAGAGGGCTGTGGGCTGAGGCCAGCGATTGCGCCCGGAGCCTCAGTTTGCCGTTTCCGGAGTGGAGCGCACCCTCTTCAGGAGGGCTCCAGGCGGTGGTCCTGGGAGACCCTCGAGCACCTCCCCGAGGAGGGTTCCGCTTCCTGCCTGGCCTTGAACATACTTCCTGTTCTCCCCAGCCTCAGTTTCTTCACTGAACAGCAAAGTCGACTGCCGTGAGGCTTGCGGTCGACTCAGCACTGCCTGGCACGAAGCTGACTGGAGCAGGCACTCGAGTCCAGGACCTCACAGTGGTGGGAAGGATGTGTCCTCCCGATGAGGCGGCACCCACGGAAGACCACCCCAGGAGGCCCAGAACCGACGCTGAGGCGTGCGGGTGCTCAGGACTCACGGAGGAGGCCCCAGGTGTGGCCCAGCCGCCAGGGAAGGTGGTGTCCGGAGGAGGGGGGCCGTCTGGACGTGGGAAGAGGGCGTTTTCATGGTGCACTGGCCACCCGGCCCAGCGGATACCGGAGCCCCTGTCCCTCTGCTCGCAGGCCTGCAGCAGGGCGCTGGACAGGCGAGCGGGGGCCACCTAGTGGCTCCTCCTGGCAGTGCTTTCTGCAGGGTCCTGCACCTGCTCAGCAGTAGGGCCCTGGCTCTCCCTCCTGCAGGGGTGCCAGAGTCCCCACCCCGCGGTGAACACCCCTCTGCTCAGGACCCCAGAGGACCAATGTGAGCCCGCCAACCTCTGCTCTGTGCTGGGCATTCTGGGGACATTGTCCTGGGAGAAGGGATGGCCGCCTCCTACTCAGCAGCCCGCAGGTGTGACGCAGGGGGTCTGGGACTGAAGCAGATCCCCGTAGGAGTGGGGACAGTTCCTCACCCTCTGAGAACCTTTGCCGGGCTGATGGCCGAGGCCGCACGGGACCCACCCCCAGGCATCCCAGCACCCGCCACCCCCTCTGGCCCCCAATCTGCCCGTTCCTGCTTTTCCTTCCCAAGGCCACCTGGCTGTGATGACCATGCCGAGAGGCAATGCCTTTCTGTCTGAGATTGTTAGTTGAAATTCCAGAGAGAAGGGCAGCAGTGTCCTGCTCCTCCTTCCAAGCCAGGACACATCAGTCATGGGCAGCAGCTGCCCTTGCCAGGCGCTGGCACTGTCCTGTGGGGACGCAGCTCAAGGGCCCAGCCTGGGCAGGGAGTGGGTGCAGGGTGGACAGCGAGGCGCCCCCACGCTGGAGGGACGGAAACAGCATCCAGGAGATGAGGAAGAGTCACACGGTGACACATGCAGGAGCCAGCCCTGGACTCATTGCCATCTTGGGCATCAGCCAGGTACCAGTCACCTCAGATCCCCCCAGCCACCCTGCCGGTGGGGGCTGCTGTGACCCCATTTTACAGGTGAGGAAACTGACTCTAAAAGCTGTTGTATCCCTTGAGTGATGGTCCTATTAATAAAAAGATATCATTAATACTCAATGACCTTTAATAACTATTTCCTGTGGACACTGCACATTAACTGCATACCTCATTTCCTGTTATCTTCTCCAAAGACCTATAGGTCTTATTAATACCCCTATTTGTTTCCTTATTTATGCAATACTGGGGGTGGAACCCAGGGCCTTTGCACTGAGCTATATCCTCAGCCCTGTTTCCTTTTCATTTCATTTCGAGACAGGCTCTGGCTAAACTGCTAAGTTGCTCAGGCTGGGTGCAAACTTTCTCCCACCTGCTAGAGCGTGCGCTCACCTGCATGCACCGCTACACCTGACTCAATAACCTTGTTAAAAGCTGAGGCAACTGCAGTGCAGAGAGATTAAGTACCTGACCAAGGCCACACAATAATCCGTGGGATCAGAACTCGAACTCTGGTCAGAGCCAGGCCTGAGTTGCCCAGACAGTGGCTGAGCTGGCACGCGCGGGCTCGGGGGACCTGGCCGAATGTCAGATGTGCCTGTCCCTCAGGCCCAGGCTGGCAGCCTCAGGGCTGGGATCTCTGGCCCTGGCCCACCAGCCTCTGCCCCACACTGCCGAGGGCTCTGAGCTCTGCCTGCGAAGCTGTTTCAACTTAGCTCCGACAGTCACATTTATCATTAAAAATGAATTTATCTTGGCTCCCCATGGCAGGGAGAGCTCCGCCGTGATTCAGTGGGCTTGTCACCCTCGCGGTTAGGCGCGGCGAGCGAGCAGCTGGACGGTCTCCAGCGCAGCGCCTCACTTTCTGTGGCTGGAGCCAGAAACGTACAGTGGGCTGACATTTAATTTAGAATCCAACGTACCTTGACATAAACCCATAATGCGAAGGCGGGGGTGGCCGGGGGCGTCGAGTGACAGCGCATTTCTTTCCTGCTTTGTGTTTTGGATTTTGCTTTGTCAACACTGAGTGGAGATGACAGGCCAGAGACTGCCATCGCAGGCAGCACTAGCAGGGCGCGTGCCCGGGTGCCCACGTGCGCGGCTTGGTGGCCTTCGGCACCATGCCCGGGCAGTGGTTGTGCCCCGAGATGCTGTGTGTGACACCTCGCAACGAGTCCATCACACGTCACCAGAGAAGCAAGTGCCACGGCCGGGCTGCCAGGGCTGAGGCTGCAACCCAGAGGCAGGACAGGCTGAGACTGCGCCTGCCCACGCTCGTCTTTGTGTCCCCAACTCCTCCCATGGCTCTGTCACAAAATCAGTGCTTGATCAATCCGAAGCAAGTCTCAGTATGTGTGTGGTGCTGGGGCTCAAACCCAGGGCCTTCACGCTGAGCTGCATCCCCAGCCCTTTTTTGTTATTATTATTTTTTGGTTTTTTCTTTTTTTGGTACCGGGGATGGAACTCGGGTCCTTGCACTTGCGCAGCAGGCGGCGAAACCACTGAGCTGAATCCCCGGCTCTTATTTTATTATTGTTAATAAAGGTCTCGCTAGGTTGCCCAGCCTTGAACTTATGATCCTCCTTCCTCAGCCTCCTGACACGCCTGCTGAATGTTATTTTGAAAGCAGGAAGCAGAGTTCTTAGGAAAAAACTGGGTTTCATTCAGCAGAACAGGATGGATGGTTTGAGTGTGAACAGCAGAGGCTGGAGGCTGACCGGGGAGGAGAGGGTAGGACACAGTGACAGCCAAATGTGGCCTTGGAGGGGTGGGGCCCAGGTGAGGGAGACGGGGCCACCAGGCAGGTGGGGCCTGGAGCAAAGGGGGACGTGGGAGCCACAGCCTGGTCTGCTGGCAACATTTGCCCTTGCCTTGAAAGCCTCCCGGTTGTCTGGCTGCAGAAGATAGGGTTGTTGCAGCCCAGCTCTGGCAGCGGTGGGATCCCAGCGAGGTGCAGATTTCAGACCGAGCAGGAGTCCAGCCAAGCAAGCACCCTTTGATTTGCATTGCAGCGCCCTTGTGACAGCCGCCTTGGGACTCAGCCCCTTCTGTGTGCCAGGCACCTGCGGAGCACCGAGTGTTCTCATTGAAACCCTCCCACTGCCTCAGAGGTCGATTTTTTATCCCCATTTCTCAGATAAAGAAGCAAGGGAAGTCTGTGGGGCCGGTAGCCTTCCAAGGGTACATCACAGCCTGAATTAAAACCACAGTCGGATTCCAGGATCCACACCCGAAACCCACAGCTGCAATTTGGAGGCCTCTCCCCAGAGAGCTAACACTTGGGTTCAGACATTTGTTGTTGTTGAAAGGAACGCAGAAAATGAAATTCCCGCTTTGACATCTGGATGCAACCAGTGGCCACGTCCCAGCCACACCTGGCCCGGCGTTGGGCCGTCTGGGCCTCCCCGCCAGGCGGCCTTTGGATCCTGGGTGCGGAAGTCCCTCAGCGCTGATCTCCTTATGGTCGTTCCGCAGCACCCGCCTCACGTGGCTTGTTTCCATGTGTTTTGTAATTTTCAATTGTGCGTTCCTTCTTCAGCAGAGCTTCGTCTGTGGGAATCTGGTGAGTTCTGGGCTGGGAGTTGTTTGTTTCCTGGAGCTCGTGCTTCTGTCTCTCGGCACCAGGAGACAGACACCCCAACACGGGCCCCCGGAACCTGAGCCCTGTCTTTCGTGCAGAGTGAATTCAGGTCCCACGGGTCCTGTGGGTATTAATTTAGAGGGGAAGTTTTCCCCCTTTCCGTCTTCCTTTTCTCCTTGGAGCCCTCAGCCTCACCTTCAGTTGGATTCCAGATTCTCTTTGTTTTCTGATTCCTGTTGTTTTACCTTCTTTTTTGTGAGTTCAGCTGTGCATTAGAAGGATGTTTATCATTTCATATCCAAGTTTTCTAGGTTTTTATATATAAAGTTTTGCTATGCATATTTTCTATAGATTTTTATATCTAAATTTTTGTATGACTACTCTATCACACTATTAAAAATAAAAGTTCCTAGGCCACAGGTGGTGGCTCACACCTGCCATGCTGGTGCTCTGGGGGCCTGAGGCAGGAGGATCACACCCAGTAACTTGTTCTTTTTTTTTTGGTATCAGGGATTGAACTCGGGACCTTCCGCTTGCAAGGGAGGCGGCAGCACCACTGAGCTAACTCCCTGGCCCCTAGTAACTTATTCTTAATGTGTGGACCACCCAGGAATTTCTGTCGCCTGTGATTCTGGAAACTAGAGAGGCTCCATGTCTAAGTGGAGGGAGGCAGGGTGTCACCTTGCCTCTGAAGATGTCAGCGTCTAGGTCAGACCTTCTGAGGGAAAGGGAAACCCTGGCCACCTCCTCTCCCAGGGGTGGGCTTTCTCCTAGGTTGCCTGTTCACTGCTGTGCGGCCTTGCTTGGCAAGGATTTCAGGGGCTCCCAGTAGAAGTCCCTGTGCTCCAGAGCTGTGGCTTCCGTGGGGTCCGGGCCCCTTATGAAGACTTCCACAAAAGCCCCCCACCCTTGGAGCACCGGGGAGAGCTGTGGCCCTCTTGCCTCTTGCCACACCTCCCATTTGCAGTCCACCGGGAAATTCCTCCAACATATATTCTTTGAGCCCTATTCTTTGGAATTTAATCCTAGTGAACAAGGGAGCTGTATTCAAATGGTGGTACGGGGCCAAAGGAAACAAAAGAGGGTGCTGATGGGCAGAGAGGTTGGGAAGGAGGCTGTGGGGACAGTGTGTGGAGGACAACAGGGCACGAACCATGGCAGGCAGAGAAAAGAGCAGGTGCAAAGGTCCTGGGGCAGGAACAAGGCCAACTATAACCTGGCAAGAGAGCTTGTGAGTGGAGCACCAGGGGCGGGGCAGGGAAGAGATGCGGTCAGAGAGGGAAGGAGAGGTGGACCACAGGAAGCAGGACATGAGTCTAGGGACCGTGGCGGGGTGTGGTGTGCTCCAATGGACATTTTTGCAGGTCTGTTTTGCTGCCAAGGGAAGGATGGCTTCCAAGGGGAGGGATGGTGAGGAGGCTGCGGCTGCTGTCCCGGTAAGAGATGGGGACAGCTGGGACTGGTGCTCGCTGTAGCCACAGGGATGTGTTTAGGAGGCAGGTGGGTGGGGGTACAGTCAAGGGTGTTGTCAAGGCCACCAGAGCACCATGACCCGGGAAGGTGTTCATCCTAGGAGGTTGAGAGGCAGGTGGCACAGGCCTGAATCCCACAGGGCCATGAGCCAGGAAGAGAAATGGCGCTGGGGCAAACCACTGGGTAATGGGAATGCTCATTATGCGGCACGTCACAGCCGTCGCTGACTGACACACAGCAGAGCTGAGGAGCTCTCCTCCTAGGTGGTGGCAGGAGGATGAGAGCTCGTGCACTGGGAGCCTGGCCTGGGTCCTGCACTCAGGAAGTGTTCAGCAAACTTTCATCAAGGACCTAGAGCAGATGCCTCCCCGAGTGCTGCCCAGCTCTGGGGAGCTCATGGCCTCTGCTGCCGTCTCCCGCTGTAATTTTGCTCCCAGTGACAAAATCACCTCTATCACTGCCCAGCAGGGACCCGGGCCGTGCTCTGGGGTCTGCTGCTGCTGTTGTCTGCGTCGTCGCTGGGGACAGCACCTCCTTAGGAATCTGCCCATTGGAGACGGACCCCCGGCTCCCTGGCCCACGTCACAGGCCCAGTCCTGGTGGCCTCCCCTCCCCCACACACCCAGCCTCTCCTCCTGTCACCCCACAGTTCTCTTGTGGCAGAGCCCCCAGGAGCTAAGCGTGCAGGACGATGCGATTCTCCATTCTCCCATCCCTTCTTGCAGCCATCCGCTAGTTCTCAACCCACCCATGCTTCGGTGGCGCTACTGCTGCCACGTGAGGGATGTCACTAGGCTTTTGTCCCCTCACCCAGAGATGCCCGCCTGTGTTACCCAACCGAGTACCGGGAGCTGAGTTGAGCGGGCTTCGGGTTCTAATCCTTCCAATCCTCACAGGAGCCCATAGCCAAGTCCTGTTTTTACCTCCACTCACAGATGGGGTGGTCACACACTGGAAGGCTGGCAACTCCTGCCTGGTGTCTGACTCCAGAGACAGGATGGGCTCCTGAAACCTGTGCATGAATTTCCCTGATTTTTGGATGAGCCTTTCCATTTTCCAGTTGCTGCTGAGCAGCACCCGCTTGCTAATTGCTTCCTCAGGTGGCTTCTGGGAAGAGATTACGAGGTCAAAGGGCAGGATGGTCTGTAAGACTCTGCGTCCCCCTCCCACTGCTGGCCTTGCTGCAGACTCTCTGCCTCCTTCCCACAGACCCCAGCGGTGTGGATGGGAAGGTGCCGGCCTTGACCGCCTCGGCCCTGCCCACCCCGCCTTCTCTGCACCCAGGGCTGTGGTGACCTCCATCCCAATGCCAGGCCATCCTGGGTCCTGGCAGAGAGACCCCGAGGCTGGACCAAGGCTACAGGGCAGCGAGGGTCTTGATGCATGCATGCATGAATGAATGAATGAGTGGGCAGAGTCCCCTAGCCTGTGCAGCAGTCCTGTCTCTGGCGTCCAGGGGGTAGGAAGGGAGGGGACACGGATCTGGAGCCCAAAGCCCACTCAATCCCGACAATCGCTGTTCCTGCTGAGACACACAGCGCAGCTACGCGGAAGCCAGGCCCTCACGTGCACAGTGCCCGCCGGGGGACTCCAGTCAAACAAAGAGAACAGAAGGTGCTTCCTGTACCGGTTAGCGACTGCCAGATGACAAACCATCTCAAATGCAGCGGCTTAAGACAAACATTTACTGTCTCACTGGGTTTATGGGGGTCGGCATCCAGGGGCAGCCAGGCTGGGGGGTTCCTGTTGGTCCTCGGGCCCCCTCAAGACGGCGCACCATGGTGCTGTGGCTGGCGACCTGCTTCTCGCTCTTGGGCTTCTCTATGGGAGAGCTTGAGCATCCTCATGACATGGGAGCAGCCGCCTCCCCAGCACGAGCCACTGGGAGAAAGAACAAGACAGAAGCCACAGCCGTTCACGGGCGCTCTGCCTAGTTGCTCCCTTCATTTCAGCCGGCCCTGCCCACCAGCAGGAGCCCCTACCGTCCACACGCAAGGGCGGGGCGGGGGCGGCTTTTACAGCCACAGCGGCTGCTCCCAGGGAGCCCAGAGGGGCACGCACTGGGTGGGTGGGAGCACCCCGTCTTGCTAGGACACCCAGCACACTGCGCCGGTCTGACCGACTGGCGCCTTTGGTGTTGTTTCCCAGAACCCACTTCCCTCTGTCAGCCCCTCTTCCCGCAGCTGGGGAGCCTCATGCTCAACAGGACAGAGCTCCCTCTGGTCAAGCTCAAGCCCATGAGTCCCCAGCCCTCCTTCCTGCTAGGTTTCCCCTGTCCTCTGCCCCACCCCAGCCCTCGCCTTGGCCTTCAGTGGCGCCCAGCATCTGGGGAGGCAGCCTGTCTGCCCACAAGGGTGCCCAGGCAGTGGGAAAGGGCAAGGCGTGTGGAGGCCACCAGGGGCCACCAGGTGTCCCAGACCCTTGGCTCATGGCACCAGCTCAGTTCTGCCCAGAGCCCATGTCTGAGGCCCTGGCTCAGCAGATAGCCACGCTAATCCTGTCCTGGGCTGGTGGCCGTCCTGCCGGGAAAGGCGGGGAGCGAGCTGCCTGGAGAGCCACTCTGGAGAGCCCTGTTAGCTTCGGATGGCATCTCGGTGCCACCAGGAGATTATCCACACACGGCTGGTCCCCAGCGTCCGGCCAGCCGCCCCCGGGGAGGCAGCTAGCTATTAAGAGATTCACAGGGAGGGCTCTGCCAGGAGGAAGGCTAATCAAGCAGTCCTGATTGTAATTGTCCAGGGGTGCTGGCCTCGCTCCTACTCCCGCGGGCCAACCGCGGCCCTGCCTCTGTACCTCGGCAGCGCCCTCCCTGCTGGGCCCGTGCTGGGTAATGTTCTTTCAACATAACTCTATTTAAATTCACATTTCCATCATCCCCCAGAGGAGCCGGCGAGAGAGCCGAGCTGCGTGGTATAAGCCGGGAAAGGATTAGATGGGGTGGGTGTTATTTTTTTCCCTTTATTTTCCCTCAGTGATGGAGCTAGACTCGGGGCGGGGGCCGCTGGTCGCAAACCCTTCAGTGTCGGAATTTGGAGAGCTGGTAGAGGTCATCAGCTCAACCCTCTTGAGGTCCAGTGGGAAACTGAGGCCTGCAGGGCCCTCCAGGTGCCCGGCACAACCCCCTTCCCAGGTTCCTCCTCCCGGAGACCCTGGGGCTGTTGTCAAGGAAAGGGCTGGAGGGAGGGGAGGTCGGGTTTGGGCTCCGCTGGCTGACAGGTGCCGTGCATTTCCTCCAAGCCAGTGGGCCAGAGCCGCCAGAGCCCCTGGGGACCCAGCCCCTGCCCTGCTGTTTTCCTGAGTCGGGAGGGGACAGCACGGAGCCCTGTCATGAGTCACCTTTCCCCAGAGCACAGCTGGGCCTCATTTCCTTGGTAGGAGGCCCCTCGGGGGCTGGCAAAGGCCCCAACCTCTCCAGAGAGGCTGAGGGGCAGGCAGGGGCCACAGGCGAGGCCTGGTGTGGGCCACACAGAGCGGCCGGCAGTGCAGCTCCCAAGGGAGCTCAGGCCTGGGTTGAGCTGAGTCTCAGGGTGATGGAGCCGTGGAGGACAGCAGGGCAGGGCAGGGGCCACTGAGACCGCAGGCAGGCCGGGCCTGAGGGTGGGGGGCCGGGGGTAGCAGGCAGCAGGAGAGGACAGGAGGAGCGCGAGGAACGAGCCACCTTCCAAGCCAGGATGTTCAGAGGCGTCTGGTTCTGTTTTTCCACTTTCCTCCTCAGCAGCACACGCTTTGGAAGGGCTGCAGCAGGCTGGGCCCAGCCACCATGATGTGGGTCCGGTGAAGGTGGGGTCACTGCCCTCCCACCCGGCGCCCGGGGAGTGGCCTCCGACGCCAGGCTCTGGTGGAGCCGCGGCTCAGCCCTCACCGGCCGGGAGGAGGTGCGGCTGGCTGGATGGATTAGTGGGGTCCTCTCCTCCAGGGCCAGGAAGCTCCCTCCTGGGCAGGGGTGACAGGGAGGCTGGACCTTCATAGCTCTCGTCCAGTGTCCAGGCGCTGCACAGACTCCCGCCCCAGCTCGAGGGAGGAGCTCTCCCCTCAGGTCGCACAGCTGCAGGTGTCCTTGTCACGGCCTGTCCTGCTTCCCCTCCTGGGAGGGCACCCGCTGTGGCCAGTCTGCTGCTCTGACGGTCCCAGGGAGGGTGGCGGAAGGAACTGAGCCGAGAGCCAGGCACCCTGGGGTCTCAGCTGGTGGCCTCTTCAACTGCTCTGGATGATTCCCGTCACTTCGCATTCCCTCTCCTGCCTCAGTTCCCCTTCTGTGAGCGAGGCTGTCTCTCGGGGCCCCTGTGGAGGTCACAGAAGGCCCGGACATGGGGTCACTTTGCTAAGGGGCTGGGGTATCACAGCTCAGATGCTGGCGGGTGGGGTGGGGGGTGGCGAGTGCCCTGGGCTCCCCACCTGCATCCCAGAAGCAGGGCAGATGTGCGGGCTTAACGGAGCGGGGCAGGTGGGCAGATCTGGGTTCTGGTCCCAGCCTGGCCTGGTCACGTGCTTGCCATTTCACCACTGAGAGCCTCAGTTTCTGCATCTGCGAAAGGGGCTGATAAAAATAACACAATACTAAACTCTGTGGGTGGCTGTGAAGATACAGTGAGAGAAGGGGCCTTGGCTGCACCACACAGGGCTGGGCACCGAGCAGAGCTGCTGTTATCTTCCTCACCTCCCCACCCGAGCTCTTGCACAAAGGCCCTTGTGCCCCTCTTGACCCTGACTCTGCTCTCCCATGAACTCTCAGACCCACCCCAGGGCCTGGGCCCGATCCGAACAGCCCTTCAGCAGTGGCAAGGAGTGAAGTCTCCCTGCCCAACTCTTGGCCCCAGTGTTGGTTGTTTGATTCCAGGCTCCAGCACCATCCGGCTCAGGCTTGGACCAGGTTTGCTGCTGGCAGCCCCCACCTGCCACTCCCTCCCCGCCTTCTCCCATAGATTATGGGCGTCAGAACACAGAGGGCTCAAGAGGGAGCTGCCGGCTGTCACCACGCCCAGGGCTCAGCCCAAGGGAGGACCTGGCAGGGGTCACCTGCTGGGACCCAAGGAGGAGGAGGTGGCTTGGGCCTCTGTTGGGTGTGAGTTGGCCAGCAAACCCGGATGCTGCCCCACCCCTGGGCACCCAGCCCTAGAGATCCCAGGGGGACGTGGCCTCAGGGATGAAGCCGGTGGCTGGGGTTGAGAGGGCTTTGGGCTGTGTCTGATGCTGGAAGGGCGTTGGAGTGCTCTGCGCAGTCCTAACAGGCCTGGGCCAAACTCTGACCCCCGGGAGGCCACCCTGAGTCCCTGCAGGCCCTGTGAGAAGGGGGCTGAGAGCCAGGGCCAGGGCCTGACCGTCCACCTGGGCGCTTCTGAGAGTGGGGGCCTCTCCGACCTGGAGAAGGGAGATGCGAGCCAAGCACTGCAGGGCCCCTTCTGCAGCCTGATCCCGCCAGACTTGCGGGATTGGCTGCCACTGTGCCTGGCAGGGACACGGCAGAGCCTTTGAACTCCTGCCCCCAGAAGCCGGCAGCCGGGCTCTTGCCCCGAGCCGCCTCTGGCTCTCGGGCCGGGGTGGGGTGGGGAACCCAGGCCACACAGCTGAGCCCCTTGGACCATCCAAGGCCTGCCCTCCCCCCAGCACTGGGAGGGAATCTCCACCTCCAAGAATCTCCCCACGCAGTCTCTGGACTGGAGAATCTTAGACTCTGAAATCACAGGCTTCCCAGGATGTTCAGGAGAATGTTTTTGCTCTTAAAAAGAGAGATAACAAATGGCACAGGAATTTGAAGCTGCTTCCCACATGTGAGGCCGGCTGAGTCCCTGGTGCCGTCTTGGAGGTGGGTGTGGGCTGTCGGCACGGGCCGGGGAGACAACAGGGCTGCCAGGACACCTGCTTCCTCCCGAGCAGCCGCCGGAGACGTGACCTGCTGCTCAGAGTCTCCAGGCCCCCTCTGCCAGGTCCCCCTAGCCCAAGGCTGGCCTGGGACAGGTGCCCCTCCCACCCCTGCCGCCAGACCTACATGGGCCCCATATGCCAAACCAAGTATCTGGATCCAACGTCAGCTGCACCACGGTTCAAACACAAGCTCACCTGGGGTCCCAAGCTGGCCATCAGCGTTGCTCTGAGCTGAGGGTGGCTCTTGAGGGCTCCAAGGCTCCCTGCTGGTCTCCTGACTTCCCCCCTTCTGCTTTGGGCTCCCACAAAGCCGGCCCACAGAACCTGATGTTGCAGGACACATGGCTAAGCCCCTGGCCTGCATGGCTGCTTGGTTGATCCTCGTCCCAAACTTCCCTGCTCACAGGACAAACCCTTGAGTTCCTGTGACCCCAAGCAGGTCTGGGCTCCCCACCAGGGTAGCTACGACAGCTGAGTGGGCACCCCAGATGCCAGCAGGTGCGTGTCAGCTCTTCTGAGCGTGGACCAGGGGACACTTGGGGTCACACAGTGCTGCTCTGGGCTCCAGGCACCATGAGCAGCCCAGGGTGGGTGTGGCCAAGTCTGTGTGCTTCTGCCTGACCCCAGGACCCTGTGGGGTGGGGAGTCCGAGGGGATGTGGGAGACAGGCCTGGCCTGCAACTGAGTTGGGGCAAGGGGTGGGGCTGGTTTCCAGACAGAAGCAAGCCCCACTTGGAAGTTCACTGCGGCGATGGCAGCGGTGGGCAAGGGAACAAGGGGCCAGCAGGGGGCTGCATGGGGCCAGAGAGGTGGTGGTGGCTTAGGCCAGGGCAGGGAGGAGGAAGAGCCAGCCGGCGCTGAGAGGAGGGGGCCCAAGTGAGCTTGGGAGCAGAGGGCACGGGGCTGGCACCTGGCCTGGGCGTTTCAGCGGGGTGCTGCTCACCTCTGCAGGGAGCCTTGGGCCAGGACCAGGCTTGGGGGTAGATCTGAAGCTTCCTGTTGGACAGACTGGGCTGGGGGAGTCTTAGTCACTTTCGTCCTCTCTGGAACATGATCTCCAACTCCTGCAACTTAAAGAGGAGGGGCTTATTTTGGCTCAGGTCTCAGTCCATAGTTGTTTGGCTCTGAGGCAAGGCAGAGGGGAGCTGCCCTAGGCATGGCAGACAGACAGGAAGCAGAGTGAAAAGGGAGGAGCCAGGGAGGGAGATAGACCCTCCCAGGCCACACCCAGTGAGCAGGCCCCACCCCTAACAGTATAACTCACCCCCAGACTAAGCCACTAATGAGTATCACACCCCGTAATCTAATCGCCCCCTGAACCCCATCTATGAGAGTGTGAGGCTTTAGGGGGATGTCCAGATAGAAACCAAAATGGGGGGAGCCTTGAGTCCCCAACCCCAGGGGCATAAGGAGGCCGAGAGACACCAGCACAGGGACGGGCTTCGTGTCATCTCGACACACAGGCGGCCTGGGGTGAGAACTGGGCCGGGAGCCGGGGATGGGCCAGGGCTGAGTCTCGTGACAGTTGAGAATTCCCAGGAAGGGAGGACAGGAGACGCCTCTGAGAGGCAGCAGGGAAAAGCTGGGGACCCCAGGAATATCTGGGGTGACAGAGAGGAGCCTGGGGCCTTGAAGTCGAGTGGCTGGGAGTGGGTCACCGTGGGCCTGTGGCTAAGGGGACCCTGGACTGAGGTCACGAGAGCCTGACGGCCGCGAGATGCCAGGCCAGAAAGAATGAGCCAGCTGTGACCTGGGTGTCTCCAGCTGACACCCCAGCAGTGAGCCGGGATGGGGGTACGAGGGGTCTCTGCACTGTCCGAGGGGTGTCCTGGAAAGGGGCCGGGCAGTGGAGTCTCGCCCGCGACTCCCTTGTAATATTAATGATGAAGGCCAGCTCCCTGGGAGGCTGCGGGCCGCGCTTGCTGTGGCAGGAGCTCGGGATGCCAAGTTGTCCCAGGGATGCCACCACACACAGACGAGGGAGGGAGCGCTTCGCTGGGCAGCCTGCCCCACCCCGGGGCTGTCTGCACTGTCTTTAAGGATGCTTTGTTAAGCCCATTAAATATGCATGGGCCCCCATGAAACTTTAATGTTGCACTTTGAGGCGTCACATTTTTCACCTCCTCCTGGGATGGGGGAGGACTGAACCACAGAGAGCCGCTCCTTGGCCATGGGGACCCTGGGGCGGGGCTGGGGCTGGGAAACCGGGTTCTGTGTCCCCTGTCCTGGGCAAGCCTCTGCAGGGAGACAGCCCGAATGTCACACACTCTCCGTCCCCAGATCGGGGGCGTCCATCATTACAGCCACCACACTAAGCAGCACCATGGTCCGAACTGGAAAGGGCCAGATGGTAAATGCTTTAGACTTTGCACATCCATCTTTGATTTCTTTTTACAACCCCCTCAAAATGCAAACATTACGCTTAGCTCAGGGCTGAACCAAAGTGGCTGGAGCTAGACTTGACCTGCAGGCTGCGGTTTGTCAGCTCTGGTCCCCCACATTTTACCCACAGAGGAGGAGCAGGGACGTTGGAATCTGGTGGCCCGGGAGGGGTGGTGACCTTGGAACTGTCACAGTCTGAGCATCTCCAGCTCCCACCAATGGGGCGGTGACAGGTGTGACTGTCACGGAGAAGAGCTATCACCTGGCAGGGTCTGGCTTTGCGGCTGGTGGCAGTCACCCAGGGTGCCGGATAATCCTGTCATCTTGACTGGATTAAGGGCTCCTGGGGAGGTGACTGGATCGTGTGGCACTGACTTCACCCTGCGGAAACCCATGGAGGGATTGGAGCTGAATGGGCTGCTAGCAGCTAGGGCCTGATTGGATGAAGTGGGTCACCATGTGACCTCAGGGACTGTTCTGGTCCCTGGCTCCCTCCTCGCTGGTTCTTGCTCTGCTCTCTGCTTCCTGGATGCCATGAGGTGAGCAGCTTTCCTCCACCATGCCCTTCTTCCATGATGTGCCTGCCTTGTAGCTAGTTGACCATGGACTGAACCCTTGGAAACTGTGAGCTAAAATCTCTTCCTTTAAGTTGCAAGTGTCCCGTGCTTTGTCCCAGTGATGAAAAAGCTGACCAGTACACCTGAGAACATCTCACTCAGGCATCTGCTTTTTCGTCTGAAGTGGACACACAGAGGGGCCTCCAAAGACTCGGGGGAATGGTATGAGAGAAGCGGGGAGACACCAAGCCGAGCAAACTGGGGGTTCATCCATCTTGTGCGCCCATCAGAGTCATCCAGGGCCTTAAAAATACGTAGGCAAAGCCAAAGTGAGAGAAGCCACTCACACCCCACAATGGCATGGCCAACATTAAGAAAGAAAGAAGGAAAGACAGAGGGTGGGGGGAGAGGAGAGGAGAGGAGAGAAGAGAAGAGAAGAGAAGAAGAGAAGGGAAAAAAGAAAAGAATAACAAGTGTTGCTGAGGAGCTAGAGAAACTGAGACAGAGTCATGACCTAGTCGGGCCGCCATGGGGCTGGGGAGACAGGCAGCAGTATGCCCTTGTCACTGCTCTTTAAGAGCATGATCTGCATTTTCTTTGGGGACAGAAGGTATTTAAAAGCCACTTTTGTTATCAACCATGACTCTTCACTTGGGCCTACAGATGCCCAAGGTAACAAAAGCAGAACAAAGCTTGATCTTCATTTTGTGTCCTTGTTACTGGAAATCTTGGTCACCTCTTCCCCACTCTGCACAGGGTCTGTGGATCATTTAGGGACTGTCTTTCGGGGAGCTGCTGGACAGGGCTGAGTGGCCCTGACCCTACAGGACCTTGTCCCCTTCGAGAGCAAGCTCACCAAGATGGGAGGGTTACAGGGACATTCAGCTGTGCCGAGGCCTCCAGCCACTGCAAACCTGTCAGCACCTGCCTTCCTGGGCCATGAGGATCTCAGAGCTGTGACACAGGACGGAGATAATGATCAGTGCTTAAAAGCTGCCTCATCTTTGGGGGTGCACCAGTCTGGACCCCGATATCAGAGCCCCCCCCCAGATACCTAAGCTGGAGTCTTTTCCTATCTTCCCCCTAACTTTCTAATTAAAGCTTTTTTTCCCTGTAAATTTGTGCTTTTGCTTTAATTTTCATTTCACTAAAGCAAGGACCCACTCTAGCCACTAGCCAGCGACAGTCAGAGCCCTGCACAGTGCTGGCAGGGGAACCAGTTTGGCCAAATTTAAACAAGGTTCTCGTTTGACCCAGCAATTCCACTCCCAGGCATCTGCCCAAAGGAAGTGAAAGCACAAATCCATGCGAAACCCTGGATCCAAACGTGTCTGGCCATGTTATTCCCAACAGCCCCGGGAACAAACGCACATCCATCCAAGCACACGGGATAGCAGAGGAGGCCCAGTCCTAAGGGGAGGATTTGGCAGGGAGGGGGTGCTGATCCACACAGCCACGTGGGAGGAACCGGAAGCCTTTCATGGAGGGGAAGACACACATGCTGTGGACTCATTCCTAGGAAAAGTCCCGCACGGGCAAATCCACAGAGAGAAAACGAAGAGCGGGTGCCGGGGACTGGAGGTGGGGTGGGCAGGGACTGGGCTGGGAACTGACTGTTTAATTGGTCTCTAGGGTGATTCAAAAAAAAAGATCTGGAACAAGATAGGGGTGCTGGTCGCGTAAATTGTGACAGCGCATGGTGCACTATAAAATGGTTAAAATGGCAAATTTTATCTCAACAATAATAAAAGACGGTACTTATGAAATACTATATGCAACATAAACTATTATTTTATGTAATAAAATGCTCCGACTAAGGTCACAGAATCAGAATCCATGGCAAGAGACCCAGGAAACTGGGCTTCGGGTCTTCCCGGGAGAGCTAAACCAGGGCCGGCACCAGACCCTGCCGAGCAGAGCCAGCCACCTTTGGGGCCCACGGCAGGCTCTGGGGCACCGGGCCAGCCAGGGAGGGGCTGCGGCCAAGCCTTAAATCCCCTCCCCCAGGCACCAGCCCCATCAAGCGGCCACCAGCTGCCCAGGCCGCCGGCCCTGTGGGGTGGGCCTGGGGAGCAGCTGGTCACAGCCCAGGCCTGGGGTGACCTGCAGGGCCAGGTGGGATCCCGAGGGTGAGCGCCCCAGGCTCTGGCCCAGTCCCGGCAGAGGCTGTGTGTGGTGGCTGGGCTGGGCAGAGGAGCCCTGCGGCCCCGAGACCTGCGGGTGACTGGGAACCCTCAGAGCAGGAGGTGCTTCACTCTCAACATTTTCTTTCTTTTCTTTTTTTTTTTTTTTTTTTTTGGTACCGGGGATCAAACTCCGGTCCTTGCGCTTGCTCAGCAGGCGGCGAAACCGCTGAGCTAAGTCCCCGGCCTCAACGTTTTATTTCTTAATAATTTACTGAGGCCAGATGCTTTGTCACACGATTCGTGTGTTCCAGGAGGGAAGGGGGAGAGGAGAGAGGGCCGCACAGGGACAAGGGGAGGTGGGCGGTACCTTTTCTTCTCTTTTCCTTTCTTTTTCCAGGGCTGGGGATTGAACCCGGAGCTTCAGACTGAGCTACATCCCCAAGTCTTTTTCTTTGTTGTTTGTTTTTATTCTGAGACGGGGACTCATTACATTGCTAGATGGCCCGGGCTGAGCTTCAATTCATGATCCTCCTGCCTCAGCCTCCCAGAGTCCCGGGATTATGGGTGTGTGCCACCAAGTAATCTCCCTAATCTCAGCAAGGCCTTGGGCTGCTCTTGGCTTTAAAGACCACATGCTTGGGTAGTAGAAATACAAATTCAAGCTGCGTGAGGTAGCACACATCTATAACCCTAGCTACCCAGGAGGCTGAGACAGGAAGATCACAAGTCGGGGGCCAGCTTGGGTGACTGAGCAAGACCCTGTCTGCAAACAACATTTTTTTTTTTGTACTGGGGATCGAACTCAGGACCTTGCGCTTGTGAGGCAGGCGGCGGAACCACTGAGCTAAATCCCCGGCCAGCAAATAACATTTTTAAAAAGGGTTGGGATGTAGCTCAGCAGTAGAATGCTTGCCTAGCATATCTTGTACCTCAAACAGAAGGGAGGGAAGGAAGGAAAGAACAGAGGAGGACTGAGGGAAGACATGTTCAAACGTTGAAGCCGCACGTGAGCCCTGTGGCCCCCTCCACCTGTGTGATAATAGGAACAGTCTTTTCGACACTGGGGATGGGTTTCATGGAAAACAATTCTTCCCCAGGTTGGGGGTGGGCTGGGGTGGGTGCCTTGGCCCTGCCCGGGGTCACCACCTCTCTCCACCTCCCCAGCGGGAGGCACAGGCTGACAGATGTTGACTGAGCTGGGCTGGGGAGGGCCCGGCTCAGGTGCCCAGTGTCAAGGGTGAGGACCCAGGCCCCGTGAGCTGAGGGAGGGGACTCGCTTCCTCTCCCTGGGGCCGTGGCTGCCCAGGCTCTGAGTGGCCTGCGCCTGTCCAGCTGTGACCCAGAGGCGTCTCCGTGCAGGGCCCACGAGCTGCTTCTCTGTCCCTGAGTCCCTGCGTGTCTCCGTTTCCGTGTCTGCCTGTGTCACCGTCTCTCTCTCTCACGCCCTCCTTCCATGGAATACGGATCCACCTGCCTCCCTAAGCTCCGCACTCCTCAGAACGTTCACCTTTGAAATCGCAGCAGAGGGGCTGGGGCGCTGGCCAGCACCTCCCTGCCACATGGCCCACCAAACACAGTACCCTTGGGAGCAGCCCCTTCCTAGCCAGGGGCTCTGTCAGGACCAGACCCGCCCTCCCTGAGGCCTCTGCACCCGGCTGGGACAGAGCCAGCTGGGGGAGGGCTCGGGTTGGCTGTCACCCAGGTCTGAGCTCCCTCCCTCTTGGTTGTGTCCTATGGGATTAGCCTGGTTCTGTGGAACTGGGGGTAAACCGAGGCACTAGAGTCCTGGGTGTGGCCAGACGAGTGGGCTCCTGTTGAAGAGGTGGTAAAAATGTGTCTGGTGGGCCAGGGATTTAGCTCAGTGGTTCTGGCGCCTGCCTCGAAAGTGCAACGTCCCAAGTTCGATCCCCGGTACCAAAAAAAAAAAATGTGTCTGGAGCCGTGTTTGGAGGATCCACCTCCACAGGGCTTCCCGGGGGTCTGCACGGGCTTCCCTGAGCCTCCGCATCCCAGGGGCTCCTGGGTCTCCCTGGAAGGGGCAGCACACAGGGGCCACTGAGGCAGACTTAAGACCCCCTGTCCCGGGAGCAAGGCTGGGTTCATCTTGAGATCCTCCTGCCTCAGCCTCCCTAAGTGTTGAGATTGCAGGCATGTGCCACCTCTCCTGGCTTCTCTGCCTCTTGGGACAGCCCCAGTAGGTAGTTGCTGTTTTGTGAGAACAAAGTGGAGGTTTTGAGATGACCAGTGACCCTGCGAGGTCACACGGCCAACCGGAGGCACTGGAATCGGGTCTGTCTGCTTCCAACGCCCAAAGTCTTCTCAACAGGCGACAGCACAGCAGGGTGGGCCCAGCTGAGGACCCCAGCTGGGGTCTAGGTCTGTGATTCTAACCTGGCTTCATTGACTCACGGCCATCGTGGGCCCAACCAATGCCAAACCCTCATTTACTCATTCTGTGGGGATTCACTACATGCCTCCTCTGTGCCCGGCACTGGGCTAGACCCAGGACTTCAGCCAGGGGTGGTACCAGCAGACTTGTGTTGGCTCCTGGGCGGGCAGTGGTGTTGCAGGAAGCAGAAGAGGGATGAGGAGCCCTGAGCAAGTTTCAGGCAGCCACTTCGAGGCCCAGAGGTCTGGGGTGGGTTGGAGGTACACACAGGAGGTGAGAGGCCTAGCAGGTTGCTCTGGGGTACTCTTTGACAGAGAGGTCTTTCCAGAATGCTGACTGTCCCAGGACTGAAGAGCACTGCGGGAGCTGGTGAAGGGATGGGCCGGGTAGTTGAGGCCAGCTCTGGGGTCATTCCAAGCCACGTGACCTTGGATAAGTTGCTTCGTGCCTCAGGGGCTTGATGCTCATCTGTAAGATGCTCTTCTGCTCCGGAGCCTGGGGAAAGACCCTAGAACCTCAGGGTCCTTCCCAGCACACCACCTTCGCATCCATCTGTCCACTTGTCCACCTGTCTCCCTGGGAACCAGGCTGGCAGAGGCTCCGCCCCGACCTGTCCACGCTCTGGCCTTCTGCCTCAATGGCCACAGTGCCACTCAGCCACACCATGAAGACCAGAAGTGAGCGGCCGGAGGGGGCAGCAGGCAGCTTGGCGAGCTGGGGTGAGGGGAGATGGGCCCCCTGGGTCCTGGCCCCTCCAAGCGGATCTGGAACTGGGGGGGACTCACCCTCAGCCACACCAGCGGTGCAGCCCACTGCAGACTCTTTCCTAAATCAGCTCCCTGGCCAGTTTGGTGGCAGTGCTGCTGAGAAGGGCCCTAACTCAGGGCCGTGTAATGGGCCCCACGAGCCTGGGGACATCTCTGTGCTGCTGACCGAGCCCATCCCAGGCGGCCCCTGCCTTCCCCAGCGCCGGGTCCCATGGCATAAATAATGCATGAGCCACTCAGGCCCTATTTCCCCCAGTGAGACCGGTATTAAGCCTGCTGCAATATGTGGCTTAATAAAGCACGAAGTATATGTGCCGGTCACTCAGCGCCGAGGGCAGGGAAGGAGCTGGGCAGCCCTGAGCGTGGGCCATGTGCCAGCTCCACGGGGGGCAGAGGTTAGCGTCCTCCATGGCTGGGGCTGAATTTGACTCCTGGCTCTGTCCCTTCCGACGTGAGCGATTCAGACAAGTACCCAGGAGACCCCTGGCACCCTGACGCTGCCTCCTCCACCTGCTTCTCAAGACTTTGCCTGGACAATATGCAACCTCCAGCCCGTGCACTGGTGCAAAGCCCACTTCTGGTCTGGGATGGGATTATCCACACCCCAAGACCCTCAGGGACCCAGCTGAGCCCCTTGCTCACCTGACCGTGCACCCTGCAGCCTTCCTGCCTGACTTCCCCTGAGAGCCCCACCTTCATGAAGCCCCTCACCCAGTACAGAATGTGGCTCTGCTCCTGGAACCCCACCCCCAGATCCTGCACCTCATCCGTGAAATGGGGAGAACCCTCCCTACAGCATGCAGCAGGCATGAAGGGCCTTGGCATTAAGGCTTGGGGCACAGTAAGTGCCCCATAGATGAAGCTGCTGGAGCTCACAGAACACACAGGAGCCCTGCCGGCTGTGCCAGGGAGACCAAAGCCGCTCCCCAGGCAGTGGGGCCGTCCTGGGTCTCCTGAGGAGGGGCAGCTGTTCGGACGGGGACCTCTGGGGCTAGAGACGTCCCAGTTGCATAGCGTGGAGCAGCCCAGAAAGTCATTATTGTCTCCCAGGACCGATGGAGAGGAAGCCACTACCCAGTGGGCAGCCAGGCCAAGCGCTGACCGCTGGACCACCCGCCTGCCTCCTCTCTGCCACACTGGGTCCTTTGAGACTGGCGTGGGCTGGGACTGCCCCCATGGGTGCAGGCACAGGGGAGTCCTGTCCCTGCCTGAGCCTGGCTCCCTGAGCCCCCCAGCTGGACCTGGGCTGATGGCTTGGGGTGCCTTGTAGTTGGGGGTCCAGGAAGGAGGCACAGGGCATCCCCGCTAAACCACAGCTGCAGGGTTACTCAGACAAGCTCTGCCCACTGCTGCGCTTTGGGGGCCTGGAGAGAACCACCCCGCCCCACCCCTCCTGTGTCCCTTGTGGGCACCCTGCTGTGGGCCAGCACTGCTCTGTCACCTGCAGCCCAGGCAGCTCCAAGTGGATCTAATTCTCTCAGGCCGGCTCTGGGTGGCAGACAGGATAACTGAGGCGAGGGTGAGGTGGACACGGAACAGAATTCTCTCGCTGTGAAGGGCTGTCCCGGCGTCCTCCACAGCCACCCGCCGCCCCTACATGAAGGGGACCCTGGGGAAGGACACAAGGACCGAGTAGAGGGGGCAAGGACACAGACAGGGCTGGACAAATCCCAGGTCCACTTTCCAAGCTGTGTGACTTTGGGCAGGTTGCTTAACCTCTCCGAGCCGCTCTGCTGAATGGACACGGGTTACTGATTTCCCGGGGTTCTTGTGATGATCTAGCTGGGTGGACAGCCCGACCGTGCGCTGGCGCCTAGGAAGTGCTCAGTGACGGAGGTGCTGTTGTGACTGTGGGGTCCGCCTCGCCGGCCCCAGCCCCGGGCGCCTGGGGACAAAGGGCAGCAGCGAGGGGCTGAGGCTGACGCAGAGCTCCCTGCGCTACCCGGGAGGAAGCTTAGGGCCCTGCTCCTGCTGGGTCATTTGGTGGAGCAGCAGGGGAAGCCAGTCAGCCGGTCCGTCGTCCCCAAAGCAAACTCCCAAAACCCAAGGTCTCCCTGTCGCCTTCTCTGGGCGCAGCCCTGGGGCGGCCGGATGCAGGGCCTGTGGTTGGCAAAGGCAGCAGGACCTGGGCACTCATTTTCCGGCCCTGTCTCGTCCTTGGGGTGACCTCGGAGCAGTCACAGAGGCCCTGGGAGGTGTAGAATCCTATCAGCTGTCATTAGCCGCCCACTATATCTGCCCTCCCCAGAAGAGGAATATGAAAAGCGCTCAGGACTGAAGGAAGCAGTAAAGGGATTAGCAGAATCCAATCAAAGAAGGAGCCCGAGCTGGGCTGCGGCCCCAGCGTCTGCCCCTCACTTGGGTTCTGAGCTGAGGGGTGGCCGAACCACCGAGGGGGCCCAGCCGGGCCACGCTGCCCGCAAGGAGCTCAGGCAGCTGAGAAGGGAACCTCCAAAGTTAGAGTCTTTGGGCCACACGAAGGCTTAGAATGAAATACAAACATGTTTAAGAGAAGGGAGACAATACTATGAATATGTGTGCCTCCAGGGTGTTTAAACTTTGGGAGAATTTTGCTGATTAAAGTGTGAGGTCAGCCTTGTGACTCTGATTTACAATGTGAAACCGAGCACTTGATTTGAACTGGGGAATTCCAGCTGCACTTTTAGGAGATGAGTCACTGCTGCCGGGACCCACATTTGCAAACGCAGTGTGTTTGTTCGATGTGGAAAAGATGCGCTCTGACCTGCAGGGGGACTGGCTTCTCCATCTGGCCATCAGAGCACATAAAAGAAAACCAAATATTTGAGTTTATTTGTGCAGTTCTGAATGTTTAGGAGAGCTCGATCGGCCAGCTTTGTTCCCTGGCGCCCTGAAGTCAGCAGCCGGACTTTGAGACAATTCCCATGGCCACAGGTCCCTACACAGCCCCGGGGCCTGTGGTAAAGACATTGGCCCCAGACCTCCAAGGCCGGTACTGCAGAGGCTCCTCAGAGCACTAGGAACATCCAGGAAGTGTTCACCGGACGGGCCGAGGGAGCAGGAGCTGATGGTCCTGTGTGCGGCTCTGCAGTCCTTGTCACACGCCAGGGACGGCGTGAAGCTCCGGAGGTTCTTATGGCACACACGTGCAGTCTGTGAAGATCGCACCCTTGTGGGGAATTGGCAGAGCTGCATGACACATCCTAGTTCTTTGTTTTTGGTGCCGGGGATCAAACTTGGGTCCTTGCGCTTGCACAGCAGGCGGCGAAACCATTGAGCCAAATCCCCGGCTCCTTCCTAGTTTTTTCTCCCCTCCCCCCATCACTTGGTCCCCTTCCCCTTGGTGAAAGATCTGCCTCCCTACTTCCTATTATCTGCCTCTTATTTTGCTCTTTATTTATACTTTAGGTGTCTCACAGAATAGAAACCATGTGACATTTAAGCTCACATACCTGATTTATTTCACCTAACATCATAGTCTCAAGGTGGATATGAACTTGTGTTGTTGCCATAACAACCTATTTCACAGATTTGGAGACCACCATGCCGCAGAGCTGGGACTCGGCCGAAGGGTCAGGCAGAGGAGTTCGGGTTCCCCATTACGAACCTGCGCTTTGGCCTGTCACTCCAATCCACAAACCCTACAAATGAGACATCGTTTGTTCTCCCATTCTGCAGATGGGTCCACTGAGGCTCAGGGGGTTTGGGACCCAGCCCAGGGTGGCACATCCAGGACAGACAAGGACTTGACAGATTCTGGCCCAATCCCGGGTGGGAGACGGACTGCGAGAGAGCAGTTGTGGCCAATGTTTTGTGGGCAAACAGCAGGGACTCAGGGTGACTTCGGGGAGACCTGGCCTGGTCTGGGGACAGGGGAAGCACGCTGAGGAGCAGGTGTGAGCTCAGACACCCGGGCACGGAGACAGCGAAGGGAAGGGGGCTCACAGCGTGTTGTTTGGGAGGCCGCGTGGACTGGACTCCGCGGAGCCTGGGGCCAGGCTGGAGCACACACGTGGGCGGGAGGAGACCCCTGTGCCCTGACTCCAGGCCCGGCATGTGGCAGGGGAAGCGTGGCCGCAGGGACGCCCCAGCAGAGGCTGTGCCAAACTGGCCTCCACGGAGCCCCCCTGGCCTGGCCCGAGGTGACCCCATGGCGACCCGAGCCGCTTAACTGTCCCGGAGGAGCACGGGTAATTCGGTCTCTGTGTTTACTCCTGTGGGGAGCGCCTCCGAATCTTTCATCTTGACTGCTGACTGTATCAAAATTCCCGTGGTAATTGGATCAGGTGCAGTATTTTCCATGAGGATATTAAATCAGGCCTTCTGCCCGCGTCCAGAACGATCCGTTTCAGAATATAAAGACGCGGGAGATGGCATTACCCAAGGTATTTTTCCTCCTTTAAACTTTCCCCCCTCCCCTTAAGGGTGGCAGCTCTTTATTTGCTACCAAATAAATTGGGTCGTCCTCCCCTCCCCCAGCTTGCAGCCCAAGGAAAAGGAAGAAGTTTCTCCCGGGCGGGCGGAAGGGGGAGCCAGGCTAAGGTGAGAGAGGTGACAGCTGAGGTCCCCCAAGCTTGTCCCACCTCCGGGGACTGCAGGCCCAGGCAGGACACCCCGAGCACCAGAGCCCCCAGCCGGCCACTGTGTCCCTGCCAGGCCCAGGGTGGCGACAGGGAGCCCCCGTGTGGGTGGAGCCAGCCCCGTCTCCCAGCCAGCTCCGTAGTGGCACACTGTGACCTCCTCAGAGCACCGAGGAGAGAGGCTCTCGGGCACAGCGAGCCTCGGGGATGGAGGTGAAGGAAAGCTCAGGAGCGCCGGCTGTTTAGAAGAGAGGAAAGAGAGGCAGGGTGTTAAGGTCCCTCCGAGGTTGACGAGGCCACAGTAAAATGGTCCTGTTGCTTGGAATGCAATTGTCACAAATGCACTAAATGCCACCCAACTGTAGGCTGGAAAATGGTTAATTTTATGTTATGTGCATTTCCCCTCCATTAAAAAATAAAGTGGCTCTTATCGGAAATGCCATGTTACCTGCCACCAGCTTATTATAATCGTTCTGCCCATGTGGACAGTCTCTTCCTGAGGTCCCTGGATGTCACCGTGAGCACATCAGAGCCTGGCTTTCAGGGAGCGAGGGGGGGGGCAGGTGCCCGGGGGGGGGAGGCGGGCAGGCGAGCGCGCCACAGAGCTGGGCCTGTGCCACTGGGCAGCAGGGGCTCTGAGGGTCCCCAGTGTCACCAGGTAAGGCTTAGCAGTGGGGCTGCAGATTCAGACCTCGGAGAGTGCTCAGTGTGTGGCATCAGCATGGCTGGGTGAAAGGGACGGCACTAAGGGTCAGGCACGGAGCAGCGGGGACCCAGGTTGTCCCAGCCATGGTGGAAGACCGTGGCAGTTCCTGACAGGTCAGCATCTGTCTCCACTGTGACCCCACAATTGCACTGTGGTCCCGGGGCCAGGGGAAATGAACACTGATATCCCCCAAATCTCACATGAGAATGTTCACGTCAGCCGGGTGCCTGGGCGCAAGTGTGTAATCCCAGCACTTGGGAGGCTGAGGCAGGAGGATCGAAGTAAGTTCAAGGCCAGCCTGAGTCACATAGCTGGACCCTTTCTCAAAAAAACAAAAACAAAAGTTCATGCCACTTTCTTCAGAATAGCCCCAGATGACACTTGTGGGTCACACACACTTTAAAGGGACAAATAGGAAACAGACACAAAGTGTACACATTGCTTGACTCCACTCAGCTGAATTCTAGCTGGTCAGCTACGTGGGAGGCTAAGGCAGGAGGATCCTTTGAGCCCAGGAGTTCAAGACCAACCCGGGCAGCATAGCAAGACCTCACTCAAAAGAAACCAGCCGTGGGCTGGAGATTTAGCTTAGTGGTTCCGCTGCCTGCCTCGCAAGGGCAATGTCCTGAGTTCGATCCCTGGCACTAAAAATAAAAAACCAACTGAACAAAAAAGTCTGAGTGCTAAAGCCCACTGCAGGAGCTGCGGTGGTAGAAGATGGAGGTGACAATGACAAGCAGGTCACTTCCTGGGTGACAGATGCTCTTTGCTTTGATTTTTGGGGTGTTCAGGCAAAAATTCACCGGGCCCTATACTTATAATTTGTGTATTTTACAGCGTAAATTTCATCCCACTGTAGGTGGTGCTCCTATAAGAGGTGGGGCCTTGTGGAGGGTCTTTGAGACTTGGAAGGGATAGGGGGACCCCAGCCCCTTCCTCTTCCTCTTTTGCTCCTGGATGTGAGTGAAGTTTTGCTTAGAAGCAGCGTTCCAAGTGACTGGAACTTCCAAAGCAGAGCTGAAATAAACCTTTTCTCTTTATAAGTACTCAATGCTTGGGTATTTGTTACAGTAACAGAAAGCTGACTAATGCACACACACCAAAGAAACAGCAGCACAGGGAGAGAGAATTGGTGTCTGTAGTAGCTGGCAGGTGGGGAGAGAGATTAAATCCCTTGCCTGGGTCCATGCCATCCAGCCTGGGCAGCCTGGGCAGCCTGGGGGGCCAGCCACCTCCTGCTCGTGGCTCCTGTGCCACCTCAGGGGTGCAGCTGGCCAAGCAGATGCCTGCTGCCGCTGGGGCAGTGGCCTGAGGACGCTGTTATCGCCTTTGGGGACCAGGCCTGTTTGTGTCCTGGGGGAGGGGCGGTGGGACACTGGGGACTGGATTCTGATTACAACTTCAACACGGGCGCTGGCTATTCAGGAGGCGGTGATATTTATGGAATAAATACGGCACGATTTATGGCCATATCTCCCTCCGATGTCCCATCTGATATGCAATTCAATTTCTTTTATTGTTTTTGGGCTTTTGCCATGGAGGAGAATGCATAAATAAATAAATATATGGGCGAATGGCAGCCGGCAGGCCAGACTGGGGCTGCCAGCCTGGAGTCTCCAATCCCATATTAGGCCCATCGATCACAGTTTATGAAGCCAGAGCTGGTCCCCAGGCCAGCACAGCAGCAGACGGGGCTGGTCACTCCCATTATTTAGGGGTCTCTGTTGGCAGGCCGTCCTGCCCTTCCTCTACCCCCCACTGGCTGCGCGTCGTGCTCTGCTCTGACACTACTGGCAGGGACCCCGAGGGCCAGGAGGGGGCGTCCGGCCCTCGTGCACACATGGCCTCTGCCACCTGCCTGCTGCCCCGCGGGCACAACTTCCCGCTTCCATGACGAACCACTCTGGGGTCAAAGCGCGTCCCCAAAGCCAAGCACCCACATCTGTGGTCCTGGTCACCCTGGGAGCGGGGGCAGCTTCCTCCCCAGCTGCTCTGAAGGTGCCGGGAGGCCCTGCATGTGGCAGCCAGGTGCAGGGAGCTGGGGAAACTGGAAGCCATATCCCTTCCCTCAGCGACTCCCCAACTGGGGGTGACCAGAGGCTTTCACTGGTCCCCAGGACTGTGCCCTGCTGGGACCCAGAGGAAGGTCCTGGGGTGGCTTCCGGGGCCCGTCTCCTGGGGACCCCTGGTTCCTGAGCCTCGGCGGGCTGTTTCCGGTTCACCCGGCCTCTGCCATACACAGCTGCCCACTCCAGGCACACACAGCTGCCCACTCCAGGCACACACAGCACACGCAGACACATGCGCGTGTGCACGCTCCCTCCCCTCCCCTCCCCTCCCCAGGCCTCCCATGCCCGCTCTCAGGTATCTTTAGAGAAGTCATCTGCAAAGCGTCCCCTCTGCCGCAAAGCGCCCTGCGAGTGCGTGGGGACGCACGATAAACTGGGGAGAAGCCTGACCTCAGCTGAGCTCCCTCAGGAAGCCCCATGGGCAGCAGGGAGGGCGGCCGGGTGTGTATGCGAAGAGCTCCCCTGCCTGGCTGCCAGCAAGGTCGTCTCTGGACCTGATGCTGGGGACTTCGGGTGACCCGTCAGGGACACGGGAGAGTGGGGTGGTAGGACCGGGAGTCTGAGCTCACTTAGAGGAGAGGGGTCCTGGGGTCACGCTGTGCTCCGCCCCGCCTCCCAGGTTCCCGGGGGTGGGCAGAGATCGGCAGCCCCGCCCCTCTTTCCCAAGCCTGCCCGGCCTTGGGCTTGCGCTCGGCCCCAGCAGGCCGCGTACATTCCCGAGCCTGTGCGGAGCCCATTAGCAGAGCGCGGGAATCCTAATGGGCTCCCCGAGGTCCCTCACAGAAAATCCGCCTCTGCCTGACATTTGGAAAGTTCAGGCTCTCAAAATAAAGCCACGTGTGCGGGAGAGGCGCTCATAGATCCCTTCCCTCCCCTTGGCCTTCGCTCCCCTGCCACGGGGCCAGGGATCTGTTCTTCCCCCTTCCGCACGCCCTCCTTCCTGTGCTGCTCCTCCCGTGCTATGCACGAGCACCCACTCTTCACCGAAGGGTAATCAATGGGCGCCCCTGCAGGGTTGTGCCAGGCCCCAGGAACAGAATAGGGTTCTTGTCAGTCCTGGGGTCCCCACTCGCTCCCAGAGGTGTGCACAGCATTGTGAATCCCTAGTCTCTCTGGCCCGAGGTTGCTGCTTTTCTCATGCCTACACACACACACACACACGCGCGCGCACTCGTGAACATAGTGGGGTCTGGTGGTGATGTCCTCAGCAGAAAGAGCTCAGAATGCAATGCAATTACTGTTTCAGGCAGCTTCCCTGTGGTGAGGCCAATGTCCCTTCCAGCAGCAGCAGCAGCAACAGCAGCGCAGCCGTCATGAGCTGATGGGCCCCGCCCCCGGGTGCCATGGAGACGCGAGGCTGACTGACAGGAAGCAAGAAAGAACAGTCTGGGGGAGTCAGGCTGGGCCCAGGGCTGCGGGACACAGGGGCCACCACGAGGTGGGTTGGGGGCCTCTCCACGGGAGCCATGGGATGGGGCGAGGGGTGTAGGAACAGAGAAGAGGCTCCAGGGTGGGGCGGCCCTGCCTGCTCGGGGGAAGGAGGCCAGGGCAGCTGGGCCAGCAGCGGGCCAGGGAGGGAGGGCAGATGTGGTCAGAGCAGTGGGGACGGGAGGTGACCACAAAGCTCTCTGGCCTGAACGAGCCACAGAGCGATCCTCCTGCCTCAGCCTCTCTGGGAGTGGCCAGGTGACGTCTGTGTGGCATTTTCTGGGGCACCCGAGGGAGTTGGGAAGGGGCCAGGCTGGAGCATGGGAGGGGAGCCTGGGCCCTGAGAGGTCTGGAGATGAATCGCTGCTCTAGCCAGGCTGCAGCCCTTCCTCGGCTGGGAATTCTGGCCCCAGAGTAGGAGGGACGTGCCTGGGGACACGCAGCCTGGGTGCCCGGCTGGAAGTCACCGGGCCACCTCCCGGCGTAGCTCTCCACTTCCATGGGCCTCCTCCTCCACTGCGCCGCTCCATCTCAGCACAGCTCCCCGCCTGCAGCTCCCCTCCGTCCCCAGCCTGTCCCCTGGGCTCCCTCAGCAGGGCGTGGGGGCCTTGCCCTGTGGCACTCTGGCCCACTTGCCCTTGCCCTCTCTTCAGCTCCCACACTGCACCCTTACCTGCGGGCCTTTCCCACACAGCTCTCACAGCCGGGATGCGCTGTCCTCCCACCTCACCCCACCTCCTCCAGGAAGCCTTCCCCGACGTCTCCAGGCCAGGCTGGTGCCTCCTCTTCCCTCGCTCTGCCCTGAACTGCAGGTCGCTCTGGGTTGAAGTGACCAGTTTGATCCTGACCCCCACGCACAGGAACAATCTGGTCAGCATTCGTCATTCTGACCCCTGCCCTCAGCCGACAGCCAAGCTCAGCATGGGTGCTCAGGAAAGTGGATGGCTGGACAGATGGATGGATGAACGATGGATGGATGAATGGACAAATGGATGGGTAGATGGATGGATGGACTGACGGCCTCCCTGGCAGCCAGCCATGGCCTTGCACACCAGCAGGACATGATTTCCCCGCTTGGACTCCGCAGCTCACAGGGCTACTCAGAGCTGGCCAGTTTAGCTTGGGCTCAGATGGTGGCTGGGCCAGGTGGTGGCATGTCCTCAGCCCAGCCATGTCCCAGCCTGTCTGAACTTGTTACCTCCTGAGAGGGAGACGCTCAGTGAGCCTGACAGCTTAAGTTCCCTTGTCTGCTACCATCAGCGTGAGCCCTCCTGTCCCACTGCCTCCATCCTTGTCCTGCAGGTCTCTGCTGAGATGTCACCTCCTCCAGGAAGCCTCTGTGACTGCCCACCCCTCCTGGAGCTCATCTGGGCTCTCCACTGTTTCCGGTGTCACTGTGACCACCCAGCCTCCAACTCCTCTGTTTGTTTCCTGAGTCACTGAATCTCTCTGAGTCCGGAAAGGTTGCAGTTATCCATTCCCTGTACCATGATGGCCCCAGTCCCCACTCTGGGCAGACATGGAGCAGGCCTCCCCTCCAGGGACAGGTGGATGTGTGGGTGGATGGGTGGGTGGATGGATGAGTGGATGGATGGATGAAGAATGAAAGAGAAAAGATCACAAGCTCTGAGGCCAGCAGGACTTGGGTCCTGCCCTATAGCTGGTAAGAAGGGTGGTCCTCAGCAGGGTTCCTGCACCCCCAGGCAGATCCCAGCTTGCTCTTTGTGGCCTTAAAACTGTCCAAAGAGAGGGTGGCTTCTCCCCACTTGGCAGAAGGGGAGACTGAGGCCCTTGCATGTGGACAGAGAGCATAGACTTATAGAGTCTTATGGCCAAACAGGGCATCATCAGAAACCACCTAGGCCAATGCTCTTTCTGGGCAGTGCATAGTGGGAAACTGAGACATAGCTCCACCTGAGAAACCAAGGTGAATCTGGGCTCAGCCCTGAGCTCCTCTTTGGGGCTCTGGGGCAGCGCCCAGGCTGGGTCGGGGAGCAGCTTTCCCTTCTGCTGGTGCTGGGCTCTGGGCTCCATCGGGCTGTGAGCTGTCAGGAGGGATCACGGGGCCCTGGCGATCTCCCCAGATTTAATTAACAGGCCTTTCATCTCTGTCCTGGAGGAATGAGCTATCTTCTGTCTCCTTAATTAACGTTCATTAAGCAAATCAGAACAACAGGCTGTTCTCCCTCCTCCTCGCCCAGAAGGGTTTAACCCTTGCTGGGTGGCTTCACTGGCTGCCCACAGAGAAAGAGGGGGGCCCCCAGTGGCTCCCTTGCAGCCCAGCTCCTGCCTGCTTCTTTCTGTCCCCTCCCCAGGGTCCTCCTTCCTTGCTTTCCCTCCCTCTAGCCACTGCTCCCAGAGGGGTCCCGCGCAAAGAGCTCCAGGGGCAGGGTATGGGAGCTCCAGCTGGCAGCCGTTGAGCAGAGCCCCTCCTACTGACTTGAGGAGCCAGCTGTGCGCAGCCCTCCGATGGGCACATGTGGACTCCAGTGGGGCCAGGGCTCCCATGCTGCAGGAGGGACACAGGGTCAGACACCGGGCTGGGGAGAGGGTGCAGTAGGGTCTGGGTCAGGCCTCCAGCTCCAGGCTGCAGGGAAACTGAGGCCATGTGGCCCATGGCTTCAGTGGGGTTTGGTCACGTGCCTGTTGGAGGACCCTGGCCTTGGGGAGTGGAGAGGCTGGGCATCGTCTTATTGTCCAGCTCCTGCACAGGGACTTCTAGCTCCTTCCAGGTCCTTCCCAGACCACCCAGACAGGCTCATGGTCCCAGAGCTGGGGAGTCACACAGAGACTTTGAGGGTGTACAGACACCCCGAGGCCTCAGGGGGTACACTTTGGTGCCTGAATTCTGTGGACCCCAGCCTTTCCCTGAGCCCCATCCTAGGAGGAATCAACCAGAGTGATGGAAAGGACTGAGTCACATCCCAATAGGGATATGTCCAATCTGCAGGCTCAGTTTACCCATGTGGACAGTGCAATCCGGATGTACATGTGTGCACACACACACACACACACACACACGCGCGCGCGCGCGCGCGCGCACGCTCGCACACAGGCACAGAGTGGGGCAGGCAAAGCAGCTGCTCACTGACAGCCCCAAGTGTCCTTGGCCACCAGGAGGCGAGAGAGCCCAGCTCCATCCTGCAGCTCATGGTGCAGGTGGGTGGCTGGTGACCTGAATGCCCAGGCAGGGCACCCTTGGGGACGGCTGGCCAGGGCGGCCACCCCAGCAGGCACCTGGAAGAGGCCATGCTCTGAGCCTGCCCTGTGGGACGGCCCTTTGCCCCCCTGGACACTGCTCCGAGGGGGCCGTGAGGACTCTGAGGGGGACACGGGGGCAACATCCTCATGCCCGGCCCAGCACAGTGAGGTCACACAGCGGGCGCGAGGACGTCTGCTGAGGAATAAGTGACTGTCAGCACAGAGCCAGAACCCAGGCTTTTAAAACATTTTTAAACTTTATTTGCAAGCCCTTCTGCGAGCAGGTGGGCCCCACCTTGGCAAGTCCCTGGCTTGTGCGTTCTCTCGCACTCAGGGGCCTCCAGGAGGGCAGGGGCTGGTCTTCATGGCAGAGCTCACCTTCAGGCAGGAGAAGGACTGGGCACAGGGCATTAGGGTCAGGGGAAGGGGCGGGGGGAGCTGGTGGCCAGGCCCCTCCACCTCTGCAGCCCTGCCCTCCCCTCTAACTGCCATCCACAGCCAGAGGTCAGTCAGGAAGCCACTACTGCCATGGCCACGGTTGCTGCCACCATTCAGGGGTTGCTGGGCACACGCTGTAGCCTGGGAGCATAGGAAGAACCCGCCCAGGGACAGAACACGACCTCGCCCCCACGTCTAAGCTCCAGCCAGGACGCCATCACATCCGGGTCCTCGCTGCAGGGGCTCTGGGAGGAGCAGCTGTCAGCTGCAACCTCTGCACCCAGGGCAGCGCCCCGGGGCTGAGGCAGAGGCTGAGGGACCCCCAGAGTCCCAAGGCAGGGGAGGCGGGGTCTGAGCCCAGGTGTGTCCGACTCCAAATGCCCTGTGGCTAGTGGCTTCTGTGTCACAGCACCGGCCCTCTCTCTTGCTTCCACAAGCAAATCAATAAAAGCCTCGTCCGTCCGCCAATGGAGAAGATGACCAATGAATCTGCTCAGGCAGAGCCCTTGGTTGAGAATGATTACGGTGGCCGGGTGGGGGGGTCAGCTGTGTCCTGGAGCCGCAGAGGAAGGACACAGGGCTCCTCGTCCCCACCCCCCTCACTGTCCCTGGCTAGGGACAGAGTAGACTGGGCCCACGCGCCCTCTTACCTGTCGGAAGTGCTCAGTCTTGCTGCACACGCTGCTGAGTCCCTTGGCAAGGTCCACTCGTCCCTCCTCAGGCCACTAGAGGTGACATTTTGGTCCTGGAATTCCACACGGAATGGCTCTGCCCTCAGCCAAGCTCAGACTTCCTCCCAAACCTGCTGCTCACTTGCTGGGCCACTAAATTGCAGGGGCTGGGCTTGAACTTTTGATCCTCCTGTCTCAGCCTCCCAGAGTGCTCGGATTACAGGTGTGGCCACCACACCCAGCTACCCAGATTCCTTTGGGGCATAGTCCTGCTCCTTCCTTCCATAGCAAGCCCAGCACCTCCCCAGGTGACCCCAAGCCTCTGGCTCCTCCTCACTCTCTGGACCCAGAGTCTGGCTCAGGCCCCTTCCCAGATGAGCAGGCGTCCTCTCCAGATTCCAGTCTGTCCTACAGTCAGACCCCGAGTCTAGTCGTCAGTGGCCCTGGGGCTGCTGAACTTGGAGGGTTTGGGACATGCTGCTGCCTGCAAGGCACTCTGGGTTTCAAATTTTGCTTTGGGTTGGTGACAGATCCCAAGGCTGGTCACGTTTTTCTCTTTAAATCATCAGGGACACTAAAAGTCAGCAAATTCTGCTGTCCCCATAATCACCATTCCCTGCTCTTGGTCACCTCCTGCTGCCTGCACGTTGGCCAGTTTCCCTGTAGGTGACTTGAACTTGCAAACTTCCTGTCTCAGCCTCCCAGAGTGCCTGGCCACCTCGCTACTGCAAACTCACCGTGCAGTGCTCCGTGCTGAGGATTGCAACTCCACCTCCTGCCGGTGAACCCAGCCTCGTGATCACGGACAAATTCTGACTTTACTGGAGCCTGGGCATTTTCCCATTTATTCAGAGGAAATGGTAAAACTTCTTTTACTGGGGAAAGAGGGTCTGAGGATCTGTTGTTTAATGGGTACAGAGTTTTAGTTTTGAAAGATCAAAGGTTCTGGAAAAGGACAGTGATGATGGCTGGACAAAGTGAGTGTACTTGGTACTACGGAACTGTGACGTAAAAATGGACAAGATTGGGCCGGGGATTTAGCTGAGTGGTTCTGGCCCCTGCCTCAAAAGCGCAAGGTCCCCAGTTGGATTCCTGGTACCAAAAAACAAAATGAAACAAAAATGGCCAAGATTGTCAGTTTTATGTTGTGTATATGCCACCGTAATTAAGAATTTTTTTTTTGGTACTGGGGATTGAACTTGGGTCCTTGCAGTTGTACAGCAGGCGGCGAAACCACTGAGCTAAATCCCCGGCCCTGTAATTAAGAATTTTAAAAAATTGTGTTTGAGCACTGCATTGCTATAAAGACAAATATATTAACATATATTAAAACATTTTCTATCTAAAAGTTCACTTTTTTCTTTTGACTTTAAAAATAAACCAGACTTGTGCATGGTGGCATATACTTACAATCTCAGCATTCAGGAGGCTGAGGCAGGAGGATCTCTGTGAGTTCAAGGCCAGCTTGGGCTACATAGCAAGACCTTGTTTCCAAAAAAGTAAAATAAAATAAGACATTTTGTGGGCACCTAAAAGTACTTTGGGCCACTATGTGTCCTGTGCTTGGTGGATGAAGTGGCTTTGGAAGGGAGCAGGGCCCAGAGAAGAGCATCTGGATGGGCACTGGCAGCTGATGTCAGTGTGTTCTTGACCATAAAAGAACATTTTAATGAAGAAGCCTTCAGAACACCAGCACAACATAACCTGGAATTACATTAAATCAATATTTAACTTGGAAATAGTTTATATATTTAAATCTTTATAATCCCATTAGGATGGATGCTGGTTTCTTTCTCGGGTGTTTTGTCTGTCAGTAAAGTTTTATAATTTCCTTCATTTCTATCTGGCACATTTCATGCTAAATTTATCATCAGGTATTTTATCACTTGTGTCATTGGGATATATGGCATCCTTGGCTATATTTTCTAAATGGATACTGATATTGGTTCTTGTCCTTTATCCTGTGTTCAGCCACTGTATTAAACATCATGCTAATCATCCTTCAATAGAATCGCTCAGATTTTCTAGCTGTGTCTTCAGAGAAACAAAAGGTAAAAATCTTTATATCATTAAATTTTTCTTGTCTTATTGCATTAGTTAGAATTTCCAAAATAACATCAAATACCAGTAGTGGTTTCATATACTGACTCTATTTGAATCTATTTGTGGAATCTCTTTTCAATTCCACGAATCTATTCTGTGGTCTTTTCCAGAACCACATTGTTTTAGCTATGTTTCAATGGCTGCTAGTTAACCACTCCACTGCAATCACTATTGTTTCTCAAAATTTCCTTGAATACCTTCCCCCCAGTTTGTACCTAATCTCAGTGGAAAGACTGTTAGAATTTCACTGTGTAATATGATGCTCACTGAAAAAATAGTTCTTAGCATGTTTAGGAAGTATGTGGGGTGTGATCAAAATATATGGTGAATGTTTACATTTTTAAAAAATTATTACAGTAAAAGACACATTGCCATGCATCTCCCCCAAAATCCTCCCCCTCGTTTTGAACACAGGTATCCCATCATTCTTGTCACTTCCTGCAGCAGCTCTGGAGTCCTCTTTCCTGAGTGTCTTTAGTTGCCCTGTCATGGCTGCCTTGATGTCCTGAATCGATTCAAAATGTCTCCCTTTCATGGTCATTTTGACTGGGGAGGACCCGGATGTCACACGGTGCCAGGGCTGATGAATTCACCATCTTTTAAAATTTTATTTGAGACAGGGTCTCGTCTCGTGTAGTTCGGATCAGCCTTGAACTCACTATGTAGCCCAGGCTGGCCTCAAACTTGTGGCGATCCTCCAGCCTCAGCCTGGGAGGGCTGGGATCACAGGTGTGCGACACCACACCCAGTGAATACACTGTATTTTTAAAAATCACATCTTGTAAACACTCATGAAAGATGTCATCCAGAACTGCTTGAGAACCTGGCAAGAACGATGTGTGTGTTAGGAGCAAGGGGAATTAAGGTCAGTGTGTCTTTTACTGCAATAAGATTGTCTTTTAAAATTTAAATATTCCCTGTATTTTTATCACATTTTGTGTTTCTGTTTTTCCTTGGAATTTTGCTGGGAATGGCCGCTAAATGCGATCAAATGCTTTCTCTAGCAGTTTTTTTTCTTTCTTTCTTTTTTTCTGGTACCAGGGATCAAACTGGGACCTTGCACTTGCAAGGCAGGCAGCGGAACCACTGAGCTAAATCCCCGGCCCTTCTCTAGCAGCTATTGATGAGAGCCTGTGGTTCTCTCCTTTGGTTTACTTCTCGTACCTGGGGAAGGGCAGGAAGGCCTCCAGGTGGTCTTTGTGTGGAGACCAGGTGAGCTGTGTCCCCAACCTCCTGGGGCGCACGTGGGTGCTAGGAGCAGGCGCGCGAGAACGAAGCGCGCGAGGGGGAAGACGGGGTCCGGCTAAGGGTCCTGGCGGCCTCGAGCTCGGGTACCAGGACTGCAGGCCTGCGCCACCGCGCCCACTGGGGGCGCCTTCCACCCGGGGCCAGGAGCGCTGCGCTGGCCCCGACCCCATCCCCATCGGGCGCGGAGCCGGGAGGAGCGGGGGGGGGGGCGCCCGCGGCCCCTCCCGCGGCCCCTCCCCCTCCCCGCCCCGCCGCGGTCCCGCCCGGGAGGGAGGCGGCCCGGCGCCAAGGCGGGCGGCAGAACGGACCATGGCGGCGGTCGTGCTGGGCCTGGCGCTGGCGCTGGCACTGGTGGGCGCGGCGGGCGCGGACGGCTGCTACGACGGCGCGGGGCGGGCGCGGCGCTGCCGGCCCGAGTTCGAGAACGTGGCGTTCGGGCGGCGGGCGGCGGCCTCGCACACCTGCGGCTCCCCGGAGGCCGAGGACTTCTGCCCGCACGTGCGCGCGCCGGGCGCGGGGACCCAGTGCCAGCGCTGCGACGCCGCCGACCCCGGGCGCCACCACAATGCCTCCTACCTCACCGACTTCCACAGCCCCGACGACAGCACCTGGTGGCAGAGCCCGTCCATGGCCTTCGGGGTGCAGTACCCCACCTCCGTCACCCTCACCCTGCGTCTGGGTAAGGAGCGGCCGTGCACCCGGTGCGCCCGAGGGACCCCGACTCAGCGGGGGCCCCTGAGTACCTGGAAGGGCTGATGGCGGGGTGGCCCTGGGGCCGGGCCGGGACAAGGGCAAGAAGCCCCCCAGCCCTTTCCCCAGGGCTGGGTGGGGGTGCAGTGACAACCCCAGTAAGTTTCCAGCCTGCAGCCACAACTGTCGGGGACAGGGTGACAATGCCCCAGGGGCTCCTTGTCTCGGTGGCTTCGGGGACTGGGTGGACCCCGAGGCTGCGTGAGATCTTTGGTGATGGAACAAGGCCTTCACCGCCAACCCAGAGCTGTGTGGCCCTCAGGGCGGGAGGCCCGCTCCCTCCTGCTGCTGGGTGGCCGAGCAGTTGGTGTGGCCTTTGCCTGGCCTAGGCAGCTGGGAAGCAGAATCTCCCCCTCCGAGTCTGGCCTGACCCCTGCCCGTGTCCACCTTGGTCCCCTTCCCCGTGCCTGGCACCCTTCCTGCCTCGACCTGTGGTACTCTCTCAGGGAGGGGTGTTTATACCACACTGTGTGAGAGATCAGAATCTCCCAAAGCTTTGACAACTCAGAGTATTTTTATAACTTCATTTGGCAGTGAAGGATGACCTACGGCTATTTATAAGCTTTGCTTATCCTGGAGAGAGTGAATATTCCTGCGTCTCACTACTGCAGTCTCATTTGAGTCTGGCCTGCAGCCCACAGGGGATGCTGGGGGTGACACAGTGTGCGACGCAAAGCAGGCAGGCAGCTTGTTTCTGTAAACTGCGACAAGCTCTGGCTTCCAAAACGCGTCCCGAGACAGTGAGTTTGGATGAGGGATGGTGGAACCATATCCCGTCTTCCAGATGCGAATTTGGGGCTCAGAGAAGTTAAGCATTCTGCCGAGAGACACACAGCTGGGTGTGGACAGCTGCGCTGCCCACCGCTGCTTGGCTCTTGCTGGGTGGGTTGTGAGGGCCCCAGGAGACCCAGGAGGTGACCCGGGGTAGGGTGATGGGAGGACTGCACCCCTCACAGACCAGGGGCTGCCACCCGGGGGCCGTGTCACCCTCCCTGCTCATCTGGACCTCTAGGAGGGGCTTGCAGTGGGGCAGGGCAGGGGCTGGCAGGAGCCCGAGGCCACAGGGGAAGGAATGCGGGACAGGACAGACAGCGCGGCATTCCGTGACAGGGAGTCACACGTGCGTCAGGGGTCCAGATGCCTGGGGCCTCAGCCAGGGCAGACATGGGTGGGTGGGGCGGCACCCAGGCTCGGGTCAGGGGCGCTGGTGGGAGGGTGTGAGAGCACCCGTCAGGGCCATCAGAGCAGGTGCTCCTGGGAGCAGGGACCTGGGGCCCGGGGGACCCAGTGTGCAGCGCAGAGGCAGCAGGGTGCACGCAGGCACGCACGCGCAGGCACGCACGCGCACACACGCACGCGCGCACCCCAGCTGTCTCTGGCCAGCACTCTCTCTCTCCGTCAGGTTGTGGAGTCGGGAGGTGCTAGTGCAGGGGACAGGAGAACGAGGGAGGAGTGGAGAGATGACGGACGCCCGGCTCAGGCTGAGGGGCGGACTGCGGACGCTACGGGAGGAGAGGCCTTGGGGGGCGGGGCCACCGCGTGGGAGCCCTGATCTGGGCCCCCCTTGCTGTCCCCACCGGCCACTCCTCCGAGGCTGTGGTGGGGAGGCCTGGGAGGGAAAGGATGGAGGTCACTGCTTTCCCAGCCCCCTGTGGCTCCAACATCTGTTTTGGCTCCTGCGGTGGCCGGGTGGCCTGGCCAGGCCTTCCTGTCTGGGACGAAAGGCCACAGCAGGCCGCGGCTCCCAGCCTCCTCCAAGGCGGCTGGGGATGCCGGCAACACAGGGGTAGTGGAGCTGGGGCCTGGCCTGTCATCCAGGATGAGAACAGGCACAGCCCAGCACTCAAGAGCCTGAGGCAGAAGGATCTCCATGTGTTCAAGGCCAGCCTGGGTTATGTAAGGAGTTCAAGGCTGTCCTGGATTACAGAGCCAGACCTTGTCTTGAAAAACAAAACTACATAAATACATAAAGACGTGAACCTGGAAGATCCCAGTCCACTTGGTGGGATACGGGACAAAGTCTCCCCTTCCTGCTCACGTGCTGTCCCAAGGTGTCCGGAATCTCCTGGACCCTCAGAAAGACCCCAAGACCAGGCAGATGAGTTCTGGAAAGTCGCAGTGCTGTTCCTACCTCCGGCCCGGGCCCCCAGGTCTCCAGAGGGTTCCAGCAGCCTGGCTGAGGCCTGAAGCTGGTGACAGCTGACGAGAGACAGGTGCTGCCGCCCCAGACCCGAAAGGCCTCCAGGGAGGAGAAGGCGTGAGGGCGCCTGGACACGGGGCACCCTGCTGCTCCCCGACAGCCTTGGGGCCAGGCTCCAGCGCGTCTCCCTGCCGAGTGGGGGGTGTCTGCCTGGGCCTGCGGAGCTAGGGCCAGTCGAGCCCTCTCCTCTCCCTGGGCCTCTGGGCCTCGGAGGTCATGGTCGAGGTGAGGGCCTGGATGGCCTCCCTCTGGGGTCCCTGCTCTAAAAGGGGTGCAGGCCGCGTCCCAGTCTCTTCCAGGCCTCACAGCCCTGTCTGGCTGCCACCCTCTGCCTGCCCACCAAAGGACCACCACTCAGGCATTGCTCGCCCTGCCACCCTGGCCACCCACCCTCTCCCCACCTCGGGTAACCACAGCATGCTCGGAGACCAAGTGAGTGCCCACCCTGTGCCAGTCCCCGTGCCCAGTGACCGGCCTTTATCTGTTGGAATCATGGCCCACATCTGGGACCAACTCCTGCTGCAACCCCACCCTGACTGAAGGCTAGTCCTGAACATCAGCCAGCCCTCAGACATTATACGAGGGCCCCAAATTTAAGGCCCAAAAGCAAAGACATCTGTGGGGTTCATAACAGCATTACTCACAGTAGTGAAAAGGTAGAAGCAACCTAGAAGTCTGGACAGATGAAGGATTAGCAAAATGCAGTCTCTCCCTGTGGTGGAATAGTATGCATCCCTGAACAGAAAGGAGCTCCCGATGTGTGCTGCAACGTGGGTGAATTCGGAGAACATAAGCAGTCAAAATCATAAGCAGAAAGTAGAATGGGGGCTGCCAGGGGCTGGGGAGGGGGCTGAGGAGTCTGTGTTTGATGGGTCCAGATGGGAAGATGTGGGGCGGGATGGTGGACACTACACTGTGAATACACTTAAGGCGGCTGGGCTGGACATTTGAATAGGATTATGGTGGTGAAGTTTGTGTTGTACATATGTCACTTATTAGTGAGACAGGGTCTCCCTCTCCAGTCCAGGCTGGCCTCAAACTCATGAAGATCCTCCCGCCTCAGCCTCCTGCATCTCCCCAGTGTATTGCAGGGCTTGTCTCTTTGGACAGTTGTGGTTTGCACACTTTCGTCCTGGCTCAGCTCAGACTGACCTCGGAATTCTTCTTCCCCTGGGCCTGGCAGCTGCCAGACAGAATCCCTGTGTGTCCCCATTAGACAGTAGACCGGCCCGCTGAGGTGCATGTCGGGGCCCTGTGGCCCTGGCGGGGGGGAGCAGGAGAGAGTGGCCAGGCTCTGGGCTCTGATCTTCCTGCACTCGTGGGGACCTCCAGCTCTTCTCTGGACTCCGCGGCCCCAGCATCGCCGGGAGCTGGGCCCAGGCAGTGGGTGGCCAGGCTGGGGACCCTTTGGGAAGCCACACGTGGGTCCTGGTGCCCGAGGCGGGCAGGGCGTTTCACCTCCTCTTTCCCAGCCGCCCCCCGCTGTCCCCCACACCCCACTCCCAGATGGCTCTGATTAAGGGGCTTTGTTTTGTTTCCATTTTCCCAGAATAAGCCCGGCACTTGGAGCCAATCTGCTGGTCGGTGGTGGACGTGGCCCGGCCCAGCTTCTCTCCCCATGGCGTCGGCATCAGCATCGTCCTGGGGCTGGAGCTCCTGGTGCGAGGCTGGGGTGGCAGTGGGGACTTGGCACCCCTTCACAGCTGGCTTTTCTCTCTGGGCTCTGCAGGGCCCCAGGTGGCGGGAGCTGGCTCTGGGGGATGACTTTGGGGGCCTGTGGTTCAGTAGAGACTCGGCTATTTTGTGCGTGGTGTTGGGGGCGTCCTTTCCCCTCAGCGGCTCACAGCGACAGGCTGTGTGAGGCTCTCGCCTGTGCAAGGTGTAGAAAGGACTTAGCAAGGGGCGGGGTGCACACCTGCAATCCTGGCGCCCCGGAGGCTGAGGCAGGAGGATCTCTGCCAGTTCAAGACCAGCCTGGGCTCCATAGCGAGACCCTGTCTCAAAGGGCTTCGATGTCCCAGCACCCCGTCTCCCAGTTAACGATGGGGACAGTGGCATTCTGGGGGGAACGTACCTGTCAGGTCTCCTGGAAGCCTCGGGGGTCGGTCCAAGTCGGGGCCCTGAGTTGAATCCTCTTCACCATGTAGATGGTTTTAGGGCTGTTTCCTTTCCCAGCCTTGAGTGCCTTTGGCAGTGGCGGTTCGGTTCGGGGATTAAGTGGATTCTCGGGGCCCCTAATTAGCTCTCCCGGCAAACAGCGCCTGCCGCGTGGCTGTATTGTTGCCATCGCAGCTCCTGGCCTGGTGCCTGAGAGCCCTGACTTGCGTGGCCCCAGCCCGCGTGTAAGCGGCTCGCGTCTCCACTCCGGGCAGCGGCTGCTGTTTTCAGGCACCCCCGCCTGCACCCCAGGTGGGGCCCCCCACATCTGGCCCACCCCAGGCCACCCCAGGTTCCTGGCTCTGCTGGCAACGCCGGCTGTCTTTGAAGGAACTTGGAGCCGGGTGCCAAGCTGAGCCGAGCCGGCACTGTGGAAACATCTTAAAATGGAACATGGCAGGGTGGTTGCTTTTTTAAAAATTGTGTAAAAAATGTGTTTTCTCCAGTTTTTAAATTAGAACAAGCTTTATGAGAGAAAACTGGAGAAAATATAGAAAAACAGAAAAAGGAGGAAAAGAATCACTCCAGGTCCAGAGGACAAACATACTTAGCTGTTGGGCATCTTTCCTGGGGAGCCCTGAATCAAAAGGTTGGTCTATCTGCAGTGCTGGAGTTTAACCCAGGGTGTGCGCGTGCCAGGCAGGCGCTCTGCTGAGCCCCATCCTCAGCTTTTCCATTTTTTATTTTGAGACACGGTCTGGCCAAGTGGCCCAGATGGGCCTTGAACTTGGAATCCTCCTGCCTCATCCTCCTGAGCAGGTGGGATCACAGATGTGGGCCTCCTCTCCTGGGTTGGCCTCTTAGGGTTTATGTAAATATAAAACTGATAACTAGGGCCCGGGATTTAGCTCAGTGGTTCTGACACCTGCCTCGCAAGCACAAGGTCCCGAGTTCAATCTCCAGTACTAAAAAAACCCCTCAAAACTGATGACTACGCACACTGTCTTGTATCTTTTTTTTAAATTCAGCTTTTTTCGCTCAGCTTTCCCCATATATCACAAGCTTTTTATCAACTGCTGTAGGAATCAATCCCCTATAATGTCCCCAATTCCCTCACTGTATGAAACGGCCTGATGACAGTTTTTCTGCGTGAGTCTCCTTTTATGAATTCCCAGAGTCGGGTTCCTTTGTCAAAGGCCGGGAATATTCCTGTTGCTGTTCATTGTGTCCCCAAACTCCCTCCCCAAGGGGCCAGTGCATTTATTTCCCTACATTTTTCCTTTATTGTGGTAAAATGCACATACATTTACCATCCTAACTGCTTGTAGGTGTCCCATTCCAGGGCATTAAGCAATTGATGTTGTGCAGCCATGACTACCATGGGACCCTGGGCTCTTCATGTGGCGAGACAGAGACTGTTCTGGTTAGATACTGGCTCTCTGTGCCTCCTCCCCACATCCTCGAAGCCCTGGCCATTGTCTGACTCTGAGACTTTGGTTACCCTAGGGGCCTCCTGTGAGTGGAAACCTGCCGTATTTGACTTTCTGTGACTGGCTTCTTTTTTTTTTTTTGGTACCGGGGATTGAACTCGGGTCTTTGCGCTTGTATAGCAGGCGGCGAAACCACTGAGCTAAATCCCTGGCCCTGTGACTGGCTTCTTTCACTTAATGTAATGTCCCCTGAGTTCACCGTATTTTAGGTTCCCGGGTCAGAACTGCCTTCCTCTTCAAGGCTGAATAATATTCCACTGTGTGTAGACCACCCATCTTTTCTTCCACCAATGGACTCGTGGGTTCCTTCTCCCTTGGGGCTATTGTGAACAATGCCATTGTGAACCAGGCCCTGCAATGTTCCTTCCAGGCCCTACTTTCAGTTTCTGAGGGTGCTGGATCATATGGCTATTCTGATTTTAGTTTTTTAAGTCACTGCCAGGTTGTTTCCGTTTTACATTTCCATCATAGTGCATAAGGTATTTCTCCCTAGGTTCTGTGCCACCTCTTGTTATTGTCTGGTTTTGGTTTGGCTTGGTTTGGGTTTGGATTTTTTTTAGACAGGGTCTTGCTGTATAGGCCTTGAACTCACTATGTAACTGCAGCTGGGGGCTGGGGATTTAGCTCAGTGGTTCCAGAGCCTGCCTTGCAAGTGCAAGGTCCCAAGTTCGATCCCCGGTACCAAAAAAAAAAACCCCAAAAAACCCAAACAAACAAAATAAAACAAAAACAAACTAACAAACAAAAAACCCCAGCTGGCTTCAAACTTGCTGCCTCAGCCTCCCTACTGCTGGGATTACAGACAGGCAGCACCACGCCTGGCTCTCTGGGTTTTTGATGGTAGCAGTACTAAAAGATGTGGCGATAGAGCTCACACACTGTTCATTTTACCCCTTTCCACTCTGCAGTCCAGGGCTGGGGTGCGTCTTGGTGATGCACACCTGCATGCACTTGCCTGGCATGTGTGAGGCCCTGGGTTCGATCCCCGGCACTGCAAGGAAAGAAAAAGGCAAAACCACAGCCCATTGGTTTTTCCTGCATTCACACTAGAGTCTCCGACCCTCGCATTCTGCAGGAATTTTCCATGCCTCACAAGAAGTCCTGTGGCCCTTCCTCCCTGCCCCTGGACGCTTCCTGACCGTGATGCACTTCCTGTCTTGAGGGTCCCCAGTCCCGGCTCCGTGTGGGGTGGGAGGAGGCGTGGCCCCCATGTCTCCGTGTCCCTCCACCCGGTCATCCCTCTTCCGCCTTCAATCCGCGGGAGATCCTGGGTGGAGATCCTGGGAGATCCTGGGTGGGCTGACGTTTCATTTCTCAAGGTCGAGCAGCGAGGAGGAGAGGGCATTCCGGTCATGGAGGCTGGGTTTGTCCAACTTGTGCGTGTGTCAGGGGCACTAGGGAGGGACCCAGGGCCTTCACCTGAGCTGCAGACTCAGACTTTAAAATAAATTTTTTTTTTTGAGACAGTCGTGCTAAAGTCACTTAAGTTTCTCAGGCTGGGCTCAACTTGCATTTCTTTGGAGTTAGCTTCCCAGAGTGCACCACTGTGCCCGGCTGTTTAACTTTTTCTCTTTAGTTTGTCCGTGTTTGCAGTACATAAGGATTGCATTCCTTGTGGGGAGTCGGTGCGAGCACAGAACACATTTTAATTCTTTGTCTCCCCTTCCCCCCCCTGCAGCCCCCTCCCTTCATCTCTTGGCCCCTGTCTTCTTTGAGAAAGATCTCTCTACTTCCCATTATCCATCTTTTACTTTGTCCTTTATGCTTTGGGGTTTGTTACATAAGAGAAGCCATGTGATACTGAAGCCTGTGTGTCTGATTTCTTTCCCTGAACATTATAGTCTCAAGGGGCATCCATTTTCTTACAGATGACTCAAGTTTACCCTTCTTCATGGCAGCGTGGTACTCCATTTTGTGTAGAGACCACATTTTCTTCATCCGTTCATCTGTTGATGGATCTAGAGGCTGCTTCCAAGATTTAGCTACAATGAGTTATGCTGCTTTAAACAGGGTTGTTGAACATTTTGAGGAACTCCTACACTGTTTTGCAGAGCAGCAATTTTCATTGCCCCTAGCATTGTGTGAGGGCTGCAGTTTCCCTACGAGCCCCAGGCGCCATCTGTCCTTTGTCGTTGCCGCCTGGGACGGGTGCGGTGGTTGTGCAGCATGGACCTGTGCGTTTCCCTAGCAGATAGTGATGTTGAGCATGCTTTCCAGTGCTCACCGGCCGTCCTTCTGTCTTAGGGAATTGTCTCTCTGACGCTTTACTCATTTCTAAGTTGGACTATTTGTCTTTTCATTGTCAAGTTGTAAGAATTCATTACATATTCCAGATACAAGTCCAAGTCAGATATGTGGCCAGCAAATGCCTTCTCCTCTCCTGTGGATGCCTTTACTGATTCTCAGTGGTGTCCTCTGAAAGATAAAATTTGGTGTTAGCCGGGTGTGGTGGTGGCCCATGCCTATAATCTTAGCACTCTGGAGGCTGAGCCAGGAGAATCACTGTAAGTTTGAGGCCAGCCTGGGCTATGTAGGGAGTTCAAGGGCAGCCTGCACTACACAGTGAGACCCTGTCTCAAAAACACACAGAAACAAACGTCCAAGCAGAGCTCCCTGCTGCTCACTGAGGTGTCACCTCCCTTCCTGGCTGTGAAATGGCCGTGTGTCTCCCCACTGCAGGGAAGGCTTACGAGATCAGCTACGTGAGGCTGAAGTTCCACACCAGCCGCCCCGAGAGCTTCGCCATCTACAAGCGCAGCCACGAGGACGGCCCCTGGGAGCCCTACCAGTACTACAGTGCCTCCTGCCACAAGACCTACGGCCAGCCCGAGGGCCTCTATCTTCGGCCTGGCGACGAGGAGCGGGTGGCCTTCTGCACATCCGAGTTCAGTGACATCTCCCCCCTGAGCGGGGGCAACGTGGCCTTCTCCACCCTGGAGGGCCGGCCCAGCGCCTACAATTTCGAGGAGAGCCCAGGGCTGCAGGTAGAGAGCAGCGGGGCACAGGGCTAGGGAGGACTCAGGGCTGTGGGCTGCATGGAGCTGGTACAGGGCTTCCAGGGGATGGCAGGAGCCAGGGGCCTGTGAGCCTGCGTGGGCTTCACACTGCTGCCCTAAATGGCTCAAACCTTCCCTGGTTGCCTGATAAAGAAATAGATGGGGAGCCAGGTATGGTGTTGCACACCTTAGTCCCAGCACTCAGGAGGCTGAAGCAGGAGGATCACTGGGAGTTTGGGGCAAGCCTGGGCTATGCAGTGAGTGCAAGGCCAGCCTGAACTGCACAGTGAGCCCCTGTCCCAGCTGTGGACCCCCAAAAGTTCCAGGATGGAGCTGAAAGGCAGAGCATGCAGTATGGGGCGGGAGGGACAAGAATAGGGCAGAAAGAAGTGGGAGAGGGTCTGATGTGGCATGGGAAGTACCCCCCACAGTGTGCAGGGCACAGCCCCTTGGCAGCCCCTTCCCTGCACAGATGGGGAAGCCGAGGTCTGGAGGGACAAAGGCATTTGCAGGGCACAGATGATTTGGTGGCCCAGAGTGGACAAAGTGTCCAGCCTGGCTGGTGGTCTTTCTGGAACCTTCCACTGAGCCCTCACTGCCTCCCACTGTGGTCGCAGGTGCTCGAAATGTGCATTTCATTTCTTTTTTTATTTTTAATTTTTTTTGGTACTGGGGATCGAATTCAGGTACTTGTACTTGCGAGGCAGGCGGCAGAACCACTTAGCTAAATCCCCAGCCCTTTATTTTTAATTTTTTATAGTACTAGTAATGGAACCCAGGACCTTTGCACTGAGTTACATCCCCAGCCCTTTTTATTTTTTATTTTGAGGCAGAGTCTGGCTAAGTCACTAGATTGCCTAGGCTGGGCTAGACATGTGTGATCCTCCTGCCTCAGCCTCCGGGAGTGCTAGCCTGAGAGGCCTGGGCCACCACTCCCAGCTCGTTTTGTTGAAATGCAATGAATTTTAATGAAGTCAGTGGCTGCGTGCAGTCAGGGGAGGCACGCAGGGGCCAGGGGCAGCATGGTGGATAGAGTGTGGCTCCCCCGGAAGGTGAGTGCTCAGGGTCCCTCAGCCCAGCCCGCATGGGTGCACTCAGGTTGGTGGCCCTGCGGGACTGGCACCCCATGTGCCCAGCTTCATGCTGTGGGGCAGGGATGGCTGGGCGGAGTCCAAAGCCACCTCCTGCCTCTCTGGGGTAATGGGGGCTTGTTTGTCTCCAGAGGGGCTCTGGGGCCTAGAAAGAAATTACATCCTGTCCTGGCTGCACAGCATGAGATCTGGAGCCAGCTGGCCTGGCAGGGGTCCCCAAGGCCACTGTCAGTCAGGGATGCACTGCAAGGACCCACAAGTTCATTGTCTTTGCGGTGATAATTCACTGCCGTAGGAGGACACAGACTGAAATCAGCAAAAGGAGGCGCCCAGGGCAGGTCCTGGGGAACCAGGCATGGGGCTCCTGCCTGCTGTTTCTTCCGGGAGGGTCCTTCCCACAGTGCTTCCCTCTGCAGCAGCTCGGGGTGACTCAAGGGAGATGCTAGCGTCAGGAGGACGCTCCAGACCCTGAGGCCACACCAGGGCAGCGGCCGAACTCCCTGTACCACACAAAGCCACCTCCCCAGTGCCAGGCCCTGCCTGTGCTGTGGAAGGTGTCCCCGTGTCTCGGCCTGGTTTTGTTTAAGGTCTCTTTCTTCCCCGTGGGGCCCCGAGCTCTGTGGATCAGAAAACGTCACCCGAGGTGAGACAAGGCCCCTCCGCCCCGTCCCTGCTCCTGTCACATGGGGCAGCTGCACTGCAGGCCGCTGGCGGCAGATTTTCTGACTCATTGCCTCTGTCTCCTGGCCGTTGTCCCTGGTGGAGAAATGACCTTTGCAGAGATGTCCCCCGCTGCTCCCCGCAGGGACCTCCCCTGCCCCGTGTCCTGCCCCTGGACAGAGGCCCTGGGGCGGGATGGGAGGAGGGACACGTCCATGGGGCTGCTGGGTCCCATGTCCCCGAGGAGGGGCAGAGGGCACCAGGCTGGGTGCTCCCTGGACCTCCCTGGACCACGGAACCAAAGCCGTCTGCCCCTGCTGCTTCCTGTATTCAGACTGTTTTTGTAGTGCGGGGGCTGGAGCCCAGGGCCCTACACACCCTGAGCCAGTGATCCTCCCTGGAGCCATGCCCCAGCCCACCGTGTCCTTGGCCCCTCACTCTGTATCCCAGGGTCCAGCCAAAGTCAACCTGCGTCCCACTCTACTTTTAGCCGGAGCCATTACAAACTGCAAAAGCTGCCAGGCTGGGTGGCACACGTCTACAATCCCAGCACTAGGGAGGCTGAGGCAGGAGGATCACTGAGAGTTTGAGGCCAGCCTGGGCTCCATAGTGAGTTCAAAGCCAGCCTGAACCACACAGTGACACAAAACCAAACAACTGCAAGGGTCTTGCCTGGCTACAGCAGCACCTCAGCCTTCCAGGCATTGAGGACCCCCTGGCATCCTGGCTAAGGAGCAAGTGGTCCCTCTCAGCTCCTGTCCTTCGACTCAGAGGGCTCAGCCCTGTCCTGTTGCTGCCGTGTTCAGATGCCGAGCGGGTCACAGGCTGAGGAGCAGGCACAGGAGCCTAGGGGAGGGTCCCTGCCACCTGGAGACCTCAGCCTCTGCTCGGGAAGGCAGGCTGGGCTGTGGTTAAGGCTTGGCCCTGGGCTCAGTTAGACCCGAATCCTGGCTCTGCCAAGCACTGGCAGTGTCATGCCCCAGAATGCTACCTGGCTCAGCCTCAGTTTCTTCGCTGTACATGGAGGTTATAAAATACCCACTGTGGCATTGCCTTGAGGATGGGAGCATGAAGCACACAACAGAGCCAGCTGGGACACCTGGAGGTGCGAGTGGTCTGGTGACACCAGGGGACAAAGCAGAGTCACACCCAGTGCTTCAGCCTGGACGCTGGGCCTCAGCTGGCCTCGGCTCCGGGCTCCACAGCCACTCTGGGCACCGCAGGCTTGGCAGCCCCCGAACCCTTGGCAGAGACTTGGGCTCCGGGGTGCAGACTCCCGAAGCTTGCGCAGCATGCACGAGGCCCTAGATTCCACCCCCAGCTCCGCACAGACTCAGAAATCTTTCAGAAGCCACATTTTTTAAAATTTAATTTTATTGGTACATTTTAGGTGTACAATATAATGACATTCATCACTGGAAATTTGCACCTTTACATACTCCATCTTGGTTCTTATTTTTCCGCCTCCCCCTGCCCTCCCTTCAACCCCTCCATCCCTCCCTATTTACAAAGACTTTGTTCCTATTTTTCCATTTTCTCATATGAATTCCATTCCCTTCTTTCCTTCCCCCTACCCCTCCCACTGCCCCTTCCCCTTTGCCCCTTTTCTTCCTATTTCACATTATCTATTATACCTTTTAGTCCTTATTTATACTTTCAGTTTCTCACACTAGAGAAACTGCTCGGTATTTACACATGTGTGTCCTGTTTATTTCACTTAAGAGTATCACCTCAATGTGCATCCAAGCCACATTTTAACCAGATCCCTGAGTGCACATTGACCTTTAAGAAGCTCCGTCTCAGGTAACTCAGGGAGTGACAGGACCCAAGGTGCCCGCCGTCGGTGCTGCTGTGCCCTCCCCGGGCTAACGGATGCCCAGCCAGCAGCAGATCCGGGTTCAGGCCTGGAGGAGCCCGAGTCAGGCTGGGGTGGGAAGACTGACTTTGCTGGGAGCTCGTTTTGTGTCCTGATGTCCTGATTGCTAAGCCAGCGGCCCCTGGGCTGAATTAAAATGCTGATTAATATTCCGCCAGAGCTGCGCCTGATTGTAACAGCAGGCAGAGGAAAATGTCAGCCTTCACGTGGGTCCCCACTTCCGCACCACGCTCTGCCATGGGAAGTTGCTCAGACAGCAGCGAGCATTTGCTGAATGCCAGCTGTGTGCCAGGCGGGGCCCAGGCCTGGGGACACAGCGAGGGTGGAGGACCTGGGTCTCGCCCTTGTGGGTTACACCCAGGTGGGAGAGGTGTCATGGGGTGCTGGGGGCTTCTGCAGGGATGAGCTGGGAGTCCTGCAGCCCCTGCCAGGCCTGGGCGTAGGGCAGGGTCTCCGGGCCCAGCAGCTGTCTCCTGTCCTCTAGATGGGGGGAGTGGCTGGAGAAGGCAGGGGACCCTGCACCGTAGGGCCTGCTGAGCCCCTGCCCGCCTCGGACCCTGCTGCTCACTGCCACACGGGCACCCTCCTCCCGCAGCCTCATGGGGTGGCACTGCCCTGTCCCATTCCCCAGACAGGCAGATGGAGGCACCCCTGTGGCCCCAGGCTCCTAGCTCTGCCCTATCCTTGGGCCTTGTCCCAGCTTGGCCGGCCCTGTGGGCCAGCTGACGGGGTCCCCCTCCCCGCCAGGACTGGGTCACCAGCACCGAGCTCCTCGTCTCTCTAGATCGGCTCAACACGTTCGGGGACGATATCTTCAGGGACCCCAGGGTGCTGCAGTCCTACTACTATGCCGTGTCCGACTTCTCAGTGGGCGGCAGGTAGGTGGGGCCACGTGGGCACCAGAGCAGAGGAGGGGCTGTGTCAGGACTGCTGGTGGCTGCTGTGAGGTGGCGAGGCAGCTTGGTGACCCGGAGCACAGGAGGGACAGACCCAGCCCCATGTGAGGCCTTCGAGCCGGCTCCAGCGCACTCTCTGCCCTTCGCTGGTTCTGCCCTTAGAGCCCTCACCTTGTACCTGCTGTTCCCTGGACCGGGTCCCTGCCCCCTTCTTGTTTGGCACACGTGACTGCCCAGCCCAGAGAGAGACACCCTGCACTGATGCCAGCCCCGGTGCCAGGGCCTCTCAGCAGTGGCTGGGGTCTGGTGAGAACAGCCTGTGGCCACTTGGTTTCCTGCACCTGCTCGTGCCAGGAAGCAGGCACCCGAGGTGCAGCCTCCATCCTTGTCCACCTCATCACATTACTGCCTCCCAGGGCGTCTGGAGCAGTCAAGCCCAGAGGGAGGCAGGACGGCATCTTCTGCATATGCCTATCGAGGAAGGAGACGGAGAGAGACAGTGTGTTCCTGCCAGCCTCCTGGGGTGGCAGACAGGAGCCAGTGGTGGCTGGGAACATGTCAGCGTGCCCCGGATTCATGAGGACGGGGTGCCAAGGACAGGGAGTGGCCTCACACTGAGTCTGGGCACATGTGAAGGCAGTGCAGCAGGGGAGGGGAGGCTGAGGCAGAAGGGGTCAGGGCTGTGGGCCACGCACCCCCACCCTGTGGTCCGTGAGAAGCTGTCACAGTGCAGCCAGGGACTGATGGGGTCGGGTGCAGGAGGACCCAGCAAGCTGAGGAGAGCCGAGTCCACCTCTGCAGTTGGGTGGGAGCCAGGCAATTTGGCCCTGCAGTCCCGGCCAGCCGGGAGGGAGGGGCAGGAGCCACGTGGGATGGAACGGCAGCTCCACGTGTCCCCTGATGGGCTGTGGAAGTGGACAGTGAGAACGGTGACCCGCGCTGGGGCCCAGGGTTCGGAGACACCGGGGTGGCGTTGGAGGACGGGAAGGGATGTGGCCAGTGCCTGGATTTCAGGGTGTCTGCGAGCTCCGGGGAAGCTGGGGCAGACCCCTGACCCGTGGTCAGGTTGGACCTCCCGGGACGGTGCCTGCCCTCAGGCCTTCCCGCCGGAGAACATGTGGGCCCCAGCTGTGCAGCGGGCCCACCCTCAGACCGCAGCTGGCTGGGCAGGCTGCTGTCCTCTCGGGGATGGAACAGGTGGCCCGGCAGCTGGAGGGCTAGAAGGCACCTTCCTCCGCTCGGGGGCTTCAGGGGGAGGAGAGTCCGTGACACCCTCTCGGGACAGGGCGGTCCCTCGTCACTTTCCTGACCACTGTCTCCCAAGATGGCCGGTGCCCGCCTCACCCGTGCTGGCAATGTGAGGTGCTGGCTGCCCACCCTGGGCCCGTGGGCAAGCAGAACTGTGGGTCTTTCCCATGCCCCATGTCCCCAAACCAGGGAAAGCTTGGGGACCTGCAGGCTCAGCAGCTGGTCGGCGCTGTGGCCCCAAGCTCAGTAGCAGGGAGCCAGGCAGCACCACCTCAGCTGGAGCTCTGCCCCTCAGCGTCTGCCACTTCTCAGCTTGCTCACCTGGGATGTGGGGACAGAAATGGTCTCTGCTGCCTCCATGTGAGGCTCCGGTGAGGATTCCAGCTTCCTGCTTGGTCTGGGGCCGCCCGGGGTTGGCTGGGGCTGCACCCGGCTGCTCTGGATAGGGACGGTGGCTGCGTGGGGTCCAACTTCACCAAGGACGCCAAGTTGTCCCCCAGCCCCTCTGAGTCCTGGCCGGATCCATGGGACTCCTGACCTGGGGTCCTGTGAGGACGCAGGCCGGGGCTGCCCCAGAGTCCTGGGGATTTGGGATGTGTCTGAGCTATCCTCTTTTGTCCCCTCAGACACAGCTGAGGGGGCCTGCCTGGGCCCCACACCACTGCCTGTGCCCCCTGCACCCCGACCGCAAGACCGAGGTGACTCTGCTGGGGTCCCTCCCAGGCCCTAGCTGGCCCTCGGTGTCCTTGTCTTCCTGATGGGCATCCGTAGGCTCGGGGTGGGGATGAAGCGGCTTTGGTCGTGCACAGAACTTACGCCAGCCGGTGCGGTCACTTCTCTGCCAGCGCTGCCCAGGTGGACAGTGGGCACTCGTGGCCGGGGTGGAATTGGGGCACGCACAGCAGGGACAGAGCGACCCCAGGGCACCCATGCCCCGCCGTGCCCAGGTCCCCTCTGCCCTGTTCCTCCCCAGGTGCAAGTGCAACGGGCACGCCAGCGAGTGCAGTCCCGACGCGGCCGGGCGGCTGGTCTGCCGGTGCCAGCACAACACCACGGGCGCCGACTGCGAGCGCTGCCTGCCCTTCTTCCAGGACCGCCCGTGGGCCCGGGGCACCGCCCAGGCCGCCAACGAGTGCCTGCGTGAGTGTCGGGGGTCGTGTCTGTGTGCACTCCTGCCGTAGGGTGTAAGTGCAGACACCACCAAGAATGGGAAGCTGCAAGTAGAAAGGTGTCCTTTGGGCCGGGGATGTAGCTCAGCGGTGCCACCGCCTGCCTCGCCAGCACAAGGTCCTGAGTTCGATCTCCGGTACCAAAAAAAAGAAGGAAAGAAAGAAAGAAAGGTGTCTTTTGTGCCATACTAGAACAATGCCAAAGCAATGATAAAAGCGAGATATTTCATGGCGCTTCAGGGGCGAGGTGAGGACGATGATCCCCGAGGCATCTCGGGACCAAGGTACTGAAACCGTCCAGAGCCCCTTGCGCCCGGCAAAGACTGCTCACCTCAGCAGCCGGCCCCTGCCTGTCTGACTCCTCAACTGCCCCGTGCTGCACACCACACGCCGCCTGCTCAGCCTCCCTTTTCTGGGCTAGTGCCCTCCCACCCGGCCCTCGCATTCAGTGTAGCAGCGACTTCCTCCATGCACACGTGATTTGGGCTTGTTTAGTATGGGGTCCTCCTTGTCCTGAGACCCTAACTGAGTTTTTGGAGGATGAGTCAGTCAGTCCCCTTGTCCTTGACCAAGCTGAGCCTGAACTCCATCCTGGGCACTCTCGCCCTGAGCAGCCTGCTTGTCCAGTGCGAGGAGACTGGCACAGAGCCCCCTCCTGCTCGGCCAGGGTGGCTCACGCACGCCTCTGCCCCTCCTGCCCACAGCCTGCAGCTGCAGCGGCCGCTCCAAGGACTGCACCTTTGACCTCGAGCTCTTCCGCAGCACGGGCCGAGGCGGGCGCTGCCACCACTGCCTCGACCACACGGCCGGGCCGCACTGCGAGCGCTGTGAGGAGAACTTCTATCGCTGGGATCAGAGGGCACCGTGCCGGCCCTGCGACTGCCACCCAGCAGGTGAGTGGCCCTGGCCAGCCCCCCACTCCAGCTGGCCTTGGCCGCTGCTGCCCAGCGCCTCCCTCTCCAGGCTCCTGGCGCCTCCAGTGCGATGCCTCAGGCACCTGCCCCTGCAAGCCCTCAGTGACCGGCTGGAAGTGTGACCGCTGCCTGCCCGGGTTCCACTCCCTCAGTGAGGGCGGCTGCAGGTAGGGCGGAGAGACCCCAGCTGTCCCCACCCACCTCCCCTGGGTCGTTTCTTATCCTGCAGGAGGAAAGGTACCTGTCCCTGGGGAGGCTGAGACCCCAGAGGATGACAGGAGGCAGGGGCCCTGTTCTGCAAAGCCAGCCCATATTGGGGTGGAGGGCGGCTCCAGATGGGGAGGGGGCAGGAGGGACAGGTGTACATCTTTATTATTTGAAAAGCTGGGTCTGAGGAGGAGTCTCAGCTTTCTGGCAAAATACTTGATGGCTCTGGCCACAAAACTGCCCCTGACATGAGGACCCAGCTGTTTCCCCAGGTCCTGGCCTCCGGACCTTTGCACGTACTGTTCATCTACCCCAGAGCCTCTCCTCCCCAGCCCCACCTTCCCCAGCCTGGGTGTGGCAAACTCCTGCTCATTGTTTGGTTCTCAGCTGAGGCACTACACCCTCGGGAAGCCCCCTCTGCCCCTACCCACTGCTTCCTCTCCAGGCTGGCCAGACGCCATCTGTGGTGCTGCCACACTTCTTGTCCATCCCCTCCCGCTGCATGTGTCACAGTGCAGCATCTGCCTGTCTGTCCTCACTGGACAGTGGGATCTGTGAGGGCAGGAGCCGAGGCTTGTTGGATGAGTAGGAGATGGGCGAGCAGATGGGTGCATGGATGGATGAAAGGAATGGAGGATGGGTGGGTGGGTGGATGGATGGATGGATGGACGGGAGGATGGATGGATGGGTGGTTGTCTGGATGGCCAGGTGAATGGGTGGAGGGAGGGTAAGGGAGGAAGGAAGGAAGGGTGAGCAGATGGGTGGCAGCTGGAAGGCTGCTCAGCGCAGGCTGAGTGGGTGGAAGGGAGGTGAAGGCGGAAGAGTGGGGCGTGGATACTGGTGAGGATGGGGAGGGAGGAGCAGGCTGTGGCCGGGGTGTCACTGCACGGCCAGTGCAGGGGCACTTCTTGGACACCTGTCCCCATCCTGGCTCTTTGGCAGACCCTGCACCTGCAATGCTGCTGGCAGCCTGGACACCTGTGACCCCCGCAGTGGGCGCTGCCCCTGCAAAGAGAATGTGGAAGGCAGCCTGTGTGACAGGTGGGTGAGCCCCTCGACAGAGAGCTGCTGGACGTGACCGTGGGGTCACTGACGAGGCACCAAGGACGTAGAGTCGGGAGGAGCAGGGGGATGGATGGTCCTCATAGATGGGGCAACCCTGTCGCCCCACACCTTCCAGGAGCACCTTGGATCTGCCATCTGCGGAGCCGCCCCGAGGCTTCAGAACATGGTTTATACTTTGGTCCAACACCGCTGGTGCTTCCTGAGCTGAGAAAATACATCTTC